>NC_059372.1:1182500-1260000 GCF_019703515.2 Myxocyprinus asiaticus
AGGAGATGAAGATGATGTGATGAAGATGATGTCCTCTGTTGGAGTAAATAAGAAGTTACTGTAAATTCATATTAATCTTGTACATGAAGATTTTACAAGACATATTATATATATACAATATATATATAATATATTATATATTATACATTATATACTGTATATATATATATATATATAAGACAATATATACCCACCTGGTGAACCTAATCTGAATGAATCCGAGGCTCATCATTACTGATGCGCATGTAACAGGTGTGAAACTACATACGAGTGCTGATATCTGCTGTTATCACAATTATAATTGTAATATGCTTGTTTTTTTAATGTCAACTAAAGAGCAGCATTTACCTGGTAACACTGAAACTGTATTAAAGTGTGTAAATAAACTTTTACAGGTTATTTTAAAAGTTATTATAGCTTCATTTTTATATTTCTATTTCATGTTGTCTTAAACGTTAATTTTCACTCAATTATTGTTCAGTTAATGTACTTTTTACTTAAGTTTAATTTGTAATCTTTCAAAGGTTGCCGAATACACGTTTTTTTGTTTTGCATAGAAAATAGGCTTTTTCACAATATAGCAGAAATTCTGATGTGGTTCGCGTCCCTTTGCGACGTTTTCATATCGGTAATTTCTGAGTGTTGCCAAAACGCCATATTCGCCATTTGCCATAAAAAAAAAAAAAGTCAGTGAAAGTGGAAAATAATATTAATATATAATATTAATATGGCAGTTTTTTGACGTGGAAATTTCTGTCCTCTAATGTCCTCCGAGTAACTTTTTTAAATTGACGCACAAGGGTTAAAACACTGACGATGGCGATTCTTCATATATATAATTCATGTATGGCCATTTTTAAATTAGTATAAAACATTAAAATTTCACATCTGATGGCTATAACGCTCTCTTTCTGTCTCTAATACTTATTTCGTGGACAAAAATATCCGCGTCAAAAAACTGCCATAATAATATTATAAATTAATATTAATATAATTAAAATTAACCAACATCAGTCCTGATCATAACTACCTAATATTCATTCATTTTCAGGATTTTAACCCTTTAAATACCAGATAGTTTACATAATGCCACTGTTGTTTTTTACACACACACACACACACACACACACACACACACAATATTATCTGCATCATTTATTCAGTTGTCCAGCAGTGCTCTATAATACAGCAAACAGAGAATAGGGGAAAAGCTTGTATTTGCTCCATAGGCTAAACATGAGAAAAATGGCGCCATCTGGTGGAAAATATTACAAATGTAAATTTTGAAGCCAGGGCTCCAGAATAAAAGCATAATATCATAGAATTCATGATTTTATGCTTTAATGACACTGGGATCAAATATTGCAGTTTTAATGGGTTTCAATGGGGACATTTTTGTCCTGAAGGTCCTGAGTGTAACTATTTTGTGTACACAGTGTATTATAGATGTAATTATAGGAACTGAGGTTGAAATATCAAAATTCCCCCAAAACTACACACCTTTGGCAACATTTATGCCGTTGGCATTAACACAGCAAAAATGATCGAAAAAACTAAAATGAAAAAGACAAAAATGTCCCGAAGGTCGCACAAGGGTTAAAGCCCAAACATACTCTACGCAAGTATTGAACGCAGACGCACCTTGCAATGTAGCCTCGATTTCACGTGTAGTTGCGTTGTGAAATGTGTCAGCACTGCATTCTCAGCATTGCCACAAGGGGCGCTAAAGCGGATTTCTTTCTTTCAATCAACAACTGTCACAGCGGACTCGGGCAACAATTTGAGTTGAATCTTTTCTAAAAATATGTACCACTTTTTGTCCCCAGTCCATTCAAATAAACGTGTTTTTTCTCTGTGTCTCTCCCCATTCAACTATTGACTCGTCTACCACATCCGGGCTGCATCTGAAAACATAGGCAAATGACTTGCTGCCTAATCAGTTAATAGCTTCACTGGCAGCTGTTTTGAATGAATGGTACTCTTAAGGAAACTGTCTCCGAACAGTTTGAAGAGCACCTTATTTTCATCCTGCCGCCATATACGGCCTCCGGAGGCAGCATTTTCCTGGTGTAATGGGGTAAGGGATGGGCAAGGAGGAGGCGGGAACCAGCTAAACAGTCAATGTAAAGTTTAATGATAAAACTCAACATTAAACAAACATAAACAAACACAGATACACATGCAACGTGGCTGCGTGCGTCTCTCTCTCTTGAATTGGTGTCTCCAGCCCTCCTTTATCTCGCTCTCCCACTGATCAGCTGATTTAGCGCCGGCCGTGCACCATCACAGCCTGCCCACGCCCTCCTCCTCGTCACATACAAACATGTTTTATTTGTCGTTTTTTTAAATAACCTATTCGCTGTTTTTATTTTAAAAGCCATACATGATTCATGTTAGGCTACTCTGAAGAAATGCCATTACACTCTAGACATATTTACAAATCTTGATTTAATTTAATAACTCGCACATTAATTTTTTATGACTGTAATCTCATATGTTAGTTCAACACGTTTTAAAACTCATTAATAAAATTTATTCTGGAGTAAAAGCGTCCCACTTCAGAAAAGCTCCTGTCAGAGACCCTGCGCGCACAGCTCAACGTCAACGGTTTTGCCGCGTGCGTCTGGTGCGCTCATTCAAAATCGCTGGAAAAACAAACGTTTCACAAACCATTAAATTTACCTGTTCAAAGTATGTGGTTCACGTTTCCCCTCGCGACACATCACATTCATCATTCAAAAGTTTATGAATACCATTTAAGACAAAGCGATAATCAAATATGAAACTCTAATGTTTTAAAGTTGTTTCTTAATAACTAATTCACTGTTTTCAATTAAAAAAAACATAAATGATTCATTTCTGTAGAAACGTCATTAACAGCACTCAAGTCGTATTTTTTTTAATCGAAATTGACTGTCCATTACCTACATCTTATCGTTTTTATTACAGTACTCTCTTGTTTATTCATAACTTTTTTTTTTTTTTTAAGTAATTCAATTTATCGTGAAGTAAAAGTGTGCACATCAATGGTTTTCATGTGCGCTTTTTAAAAAATTAAAAAACCCACAGAAACAAAAAAGTATCACAAACCATTAAATTTACATTTGAATGTCCTTTTAATAAAAACAGCACTGGAATTTGAGACAACAACAAAACATTAATTGAAGTACAGCACATGTTGTAAATAAATCGTCTAAATCCCTTAGAAATCGAATCAAGATCCGTCCAATATCTTTAACAAAAAGGAGATCATAAACAGACCGTTTCTGAAAAGTATAATGCATTTCTGAGCAGATTTCTAACTTTAAGATGTTTAAACATCGGTCTGCTTCGTTACCCCACCTAAAACCAGTCTGATGGTTGTATGGTCTCAGACGGTTTAAGCTGGTCTCCTAACCTAGCAGACCAGCTAAAACCAGCCAAACAGTGTAGGTTGTAAAAGAGCGCTCTATGACATCACAGTCTGAGGGGCCATGTGACATCAATGACCCGCCCCTGTTGACATCATAGGGTTGATTGATAGCAGATGCTGCTTTTTAATTGGACGACAGTACAACTGTCATAATTATGAGAGTCACTGCTCTCGATAATTACAGCATACATTAATAAGAGTCTCATTATCACTTAGTAATACAAAAGAATCACGTCTCAATTATAATTGTTAATTAACTATTAATTAATGATGAGATACTGAGTGGTTGAATAGAGAAGAGAAAAATATATATAACTGAACAAAAAAAAAAACACACAGAGAAATATATTCGTCATAACACCGTGTCCTAACCAGGCGCCACGCAACAAGTTTCCAGTGACAAGTAATTTTCTGTTTTCACAACAAGTCGCTTGACGCATCACGCCTGGTTAGGACACGTCCGAACTCTACACTCAAAGAGTGTACTCGACTAATGTTGATGTTCTTGTGTTTTGATGTTGAGTTATTCATGGTGTGACTAAATGAAATGCTAAAGGAATGACCCTGAGTTGATTCTGCAGTCATGGAGTTCTACAGATGGTTGTCGACGTTCCACACGTCGCCGCTGAGTGCGTTAGCGGCGCCCTGCAGTGTCCAGGTGAAGAGAGCCAGTTGGCGTCGAAAACGGGCCTCGTCAAACAGGTGCGGGTCAGAGCGCAGGAGAGAAAGATGCTCAGCGAGTGCGTTCAGAGTGTGATCGCCGCGCCCGTGAAACACGTGACGAAACGGCGTCTCGACCACCGACACATACTGCGATAGGAAGTAGTATTCCACCTATGGACAACAAACACATCAATGGTTATATGTTTAAATGTGGAATAGTTCAACCAAAATGACAATCCGTCATATCAAACCAGTATGACTTTCTTGCGTGGAACACAAAAGCAGAATTTTATCAGAACGTTCATGTTGCTCAAAACAGGAGTCCATATGACTGATGCGCTATAAGTCTTCTGAAGTCATGTGATAGTTTTGTGTGAGGAAAAGACTAAAAGGTCACGCCAGCTTGGACATAAACAATGAAACGCAAGAACTATTGAGGTTTGATATCACCAACTTGGCACGAAAGTGCCTTAATGCACACTATGTTAATTTATCACAAGCCTGAATTAGATCTGAGAACTATGTTGGAAGATTTTCAGTGCATAACAAGTGTAAATTATGGTCTGTTTGTCAGATTGTATGAATTCTTAAGACTTGGAATATAGTGCACAAGTCATATGGACTCTTTTTATGATACTTTTAGGTGCTTTTTTGACCACATTTATTGTCGTTATTTGGTTTTGTTATTATCAGAAAAGACTCTAGACTTTCTGCAAAATTTCTACTTTTGTGTCTCAAGGAGGAAAGTCATATGGGTTTGGAACAACATGAGGGTGAGTAAATTATGACAGAATTTACATTTTTGGGTGAAAATTGGAGGGAAAACTATATGTGTTTGTGTTTACCCTCATGATGCGTGTGTTATATAATCTGGCGAGTCTTTCGTCCTGAATGTCGCTGTTCTTTATGGCCTCCTGCAGTTTTTTAGCGGCTCTGCTGTAATCTCCTCTCGCACTAAAAACCCACTGCAGAGACAAACCCCTCGACTGACAGAGAGAGAGAGAGAGAGAGAGAGAGAGAGAGAGACTAAAGACATGAGCAGAAATCACTGCAAATAATGTAATCAAAACATGTTTTTTGTGTGTGTATTTTTACATTTGTATTTTTTTTTAAGAAAACACCACTATTGTATTTATGCACTAAATATATTGAACTCTTCCAGGAACAATACAACTTAAGCTGTAAGGACAACATTTGAGGAACAATTCAATCACAGTAAATAGGTAGGGGCGGGGGGGGTTGATTTTTATTAGGGCTGTCGATTTAACTTTAGTCGGTTATTTTTTTAACGCATTAATTTTTTATATAATTAAATCGCACTGAATTAATGTGTTAAAAAAATAACGGCAATTAATCATGTCCCCAGACCATAATAAGGAATATTCCTGAGCAATTCAAGCTTGTAGTACCACCTGTTTTCTCCAGGGGGCAGTAAGAGAAACTCCAGCTGTATAGGCAACGAGCAGCTTATACAGAGAACAAACCACACTCACCGACAGCAGACAGCACAAGATGAGAACACGTTCTTGCGTTCAAACACAGCTTGATGGAGCGCAAATCTGAAGTTAGGGATCTCAAGAAGTGTTTTTCTAAGTTTCAAACTTTGTTTAACTTGACACAGCAACCTAAAAACTGTATGTTTATGACGTAATGCAATCGAGACGCTCCAAAAGCATCTGACGCAGGTGTACAAAGATTAATAAAAGCTGTAAAAGTATTGTTGTAACAGGGTTCTATGGAAAGGAGAAGGCGGGAACTAGACGAAGCATCGAAGTAATGTTTTATTGATTATATCTAATCAACCGAGGAGAGGGATAATTGCAACGAGATGTGGCAGTTTGGGAGCGAGAGAGCTACAGGCAGCTGCCCTGTATGCATTTATGTTTTTGTGTTTGAGTTTATTAAAACATTACTTTGATGCTTCGTCCGGTTCCCGCCTCCTCCTTTCCATTGAACCCTGTTACATTGGTGCCGAAGCCCAGGAAGGAGGAGGGATGCGTCGTCGTAGAGTCCTCGCCACTACCATCCACCCCAAAGGAGCAGCCGTGGCCATCCGCCGGGAGACGGAGGAGTTGCTACTGGACGCGGAGGAATGGCCGCCATCCATGAGGGGAGGAGGGGCTTGCTGCCGACTGCCTGGAGCGGTAGAGCCGCTGCCAAGGGCGGAGGAGTTCCCTACCGGCCGCCGAAAAGCGAAGAGGCGTTCCGTCCACCATGGGTCAGACAACTGGCTCTGGTCCACCCGGGGAGGAGCGACTGTTGTCCGCCAGAGGGTAGAGGAGTGATCGAGGACCAGGCGACGGTGTGGTCTCTCTCTCTTTCAATGTCGCTGCACGTTGGCCTTTCCCTCTCCTCTTTTTGTTGTTTTGTTTTTCCCTCCCCTTGTCTCCCTCCCAGGTCATGGAAGGCGGGGAAGGCCTGCCGGCAGGCGGGGGGGTAGTGGTTTCCCCGGCCTGAAGCAAAGGAGGGAGGAGTGTGACAAGAAGGAGGGCCGGGCCGGGACAACGCACGTCCTGGCCCCCAATCGGGCTAATCAGCCGAGGAGTGGGATAAGTGCAACGAGATGCGGCAGTTTGGGAGAGAGAGCTACAGGCAGCTACCCTGTATGCGTTTATGTTTGTGTGTTTTTGTGTTCTATTGATTGGGGGCCGGGCGTGCTTTGTCACGGCCCGGCCCCACGCTCATCCTTGTCACAATTGTTCATTGTTATTTCATGGTAACTAATGTTGACAAATGCAACCTTATTGTAAAGTGTTACCGTCTTTTTTAATACTTTACTCGTGTGCCACAATCATGTAATGCATTTGAATTATCTGTATGATTATTTTTATATTAGATATAGTTTTTTTTATAATTATTTAAATAGAACTATTTAATCATTATATATTGAATTACTGTTATTTGAGGGGCTTTCTCAGCAAATATTTATATATGCGATTAATTCAATTAAATAATCGGTAATAATTAGATTAAAAAATGTTATCGATTGACAGCCCTAATTTTTATTAAAACAGATTTCAACTTTGTTCTTTTTGTTATAGGAAGGTCACATTAAAACTGAGTTGAACTATGGTGTATAGTACTTTCATTGCACATTTCTTACTGTAACCGTGATTATTGTATTTATTTATTTTTTATCCCCTTTTCTCCCAATTTGGAATTCCCAATTCCCACTACTTAGTAGGTCTTCGTGGTGGCGCGGTTACTCACCTCAATCCGCAGTTGCCTCCGCTTCTGAGACCGTCAATCCGTGCATCTTATCACGTGACTCGTTGTGCATGACACCGCGGAGACTCACAGCATGTGGAGGCTCATGCTACTCTCCACGATCCACACACAACTCACCACACGCCCCATTGAGAGCGAGAACCATTAATCACAACCACGAGGAGGTTACCCCATGTGACTCTACCCTCCCTAGCAACCGGGCCAATTTGGTTGCTTAGGAGACCTGGCTGGAGTCACTCAGCACACCCTGGATTCAAACTCGCGACTCCAGGGGTGATAGTCAGCGTCAATACTCGCTGAGATACCCAGGCCCCCCCTGTAACCATGATTATTGCTTTTTTTTGTAAATAACTAAGACATGAATCTGAATTATTCTCTGCGGTATGCAACAAATGCTGTTGATGGAGCTTGTTTTGTATTGAACCCAGAACATTCCTGTAGCTATTATTAGGAAGCTAGCTAGCAACCATTACCGTGCCTCCGCTAACCTGCAAAAGCTCAAAAACCCTGTTATTATATCCATAGTAACAGGGACTTCTCTGATTGGTGGATCTCTCTTGAGGATTATGGGTAGTGTAGTTCTTCAGTAGGAATTCGACAAAGTCACACTGTCTTGTGTGTGTGTTGTACCTGTAGTTGACTAGCATGCAGGCTGAGTTTAGAGCTGAGCTGTAGTGCTGTGCTGCTGTAGCAGGTGACGTCCAGTGGAAGTATGTGATCATGTGACAGTTTCAGAACCATCAGACCCACCAGTTCACCAACAGCTCGACCCACCGAACCCAAGCGCCCCTGAAGAAGCTCCTGCAGACGCCCGACGCTGTCCAACTGAGTGTTCACAAATGGGTACGTACGAGCATCCTGAACAGAAAAGGACATTGTTATTAATAGTTTGCTCTTAATTGATTGTAAAAGAGACTGTTGTTGATAGGGCACCGAGTAGCTCAGAAAGACTAAACCTCAAATGAGCCGCCGCATTCAAATCTAACAATTGTTTTGTTACTGGGGATATTTGAACACTTGAAAGTAATCTTACTTTCAATCAATATCAATATATATATATATATATATATATATATATATAACATATTCAATATGCTTAATATTCTAAGAACTGCTATATGACATACAAATGGAAATCCACTGTGGCAATCTCTCTATAACATCTATATATCAATGTTCAACAAATCACATCTGCTAAGCCCCGCCCACTTTCAGAGACATCTATTATTTCATGCTAATTTTATCTGCTTATACTATTACTTTAATTTTACCTCTGTGAAATGCAGCTCCATAGAAGGAACTCCTCCAAATGCGGTGAAACTGTACCCACCGCTGTTTAAATACAACGGTTTCACTCTGCAGCAAACAAACAAACAACAGTATGAATACCCATAAATTAAAAAATAAATACAGATCAAACATTAAGAAAAACCAAGCCTGATTTAATGAAAATGACGTGACTGTGGGAACACTGAAAAAAATGACATTACGCGGTTCTTTAAGCATATTGTGGCATTTCCGAAGTAAAATGTCCACTGTGTGGCGCTAAAAGCGAGTTAAATGCTCTCCCAAACAGATGAGGTTTTTAAAGTTAACCTCATGAGACCCCAGCGTGACTGCTGTGTGCATTTTCCATTTCCCTTTCTGATTTGTAACTAGTAGCACCTAATAAACAAGCCAAAAAAAAATAAAACAATCCTAAAAAATGATGTCCTCATATGTGGACAGCGGGACTAAGTTGTGAAATGTTAAATAATATCAAGCTATAGAAAGTCAAATAGTTTATGATGTTTCCAGGAGTGTTGAGTATTCATGTTTTTGAGACATTACAGACATTACATCAGAAATTAGCATATTTAAAGTAATGTCCAGCATCATCCAATCACTGTCAACCATGTTAAAATAAAATGATACATTATAAATTCTGAATCTATGTACTGATTATCATTGTCACATGTCTGTCAAACATGTTGAGTGATCCAAACATCATCTGCAGCCTGAAACTGAACTTTTGATCAGATTTTAGGAGTGAATGCACTTAACTGCATAGAGAGCTATAGGATGCTCCCTTGCTCCCTATTTAGTGAATGACTTAACCTCCAGTGTGCTGTCTGTCTGCACTGGTCTCAGAACAGTTTGAAATGCAACTTATTTTCATCCTAACTCCATATAAAGCCTCTGAAAGACACATTTATCAGCTTTTAGATGAACTCATTTATTCTCAATGTGATAATGTACAGTAAATATAGGAATGCATTTACTAATATTAATATTACCGTATTGTACAGAGATAACCAAATAAAATAACAAAATGTATATTAAAATGAAGTGAAATGACCCACAGATGTTTTAATGTTGAAAGTTATTTACTTTATATAAAAAAAAATATATAAAACTAAAAAAAAATTTAAAAAAACTTTTGTGGGAATAATGTCCCAAAATCCACGATATGTGGACATCATGTTTATCAGGACGCTGACACGCGGAAAATGAACAGATTTTTTAAAGCGGCGTATCAAACAAAACTAGAGATTCTCCTCTTTACAATCATTCAGGTTTAAATGAAAAAGTTTAAAAGAGATTTCTTACAAGAGGCACTTTTATTGGTGCTGCGCCCGTAGAAGAGCTTCACAGAAAATGACGGCATTCTGTTGTGTCACATGACTCGTTGAGGCACTGTTTAACCCTTAAATGACAGTCTAGAGTCTTGTAAACAATAATCAGTCGGTTTAAAATAATTTGAATTATGCGTTGTGTATAGCGAAGCCAAAATACAATGTCCACGCATGTGGACGCGGGGTCGCACGAGGTTAATGCTTCATCGAGTTTTAAATCAACAAAACCGTTCTCCCTTCCCTAAAACTAAACCAACACATTAGTGTTGAAAAAAGCAAACATGAGATGAAAAACACAACCACCTTATTTTGTGTTGCTTCTATGACTCGCGTGCTCTTAAGGCCCTTTGTGATGTAAAAGTGCATCGCTCTATCAGTTGAGCTACCGTGTAAATTGATCACACTTGAACAAGCTTGTAAATGTAGTTGGTTATGTTATGCAAATGTTAAAATGAGTCATGCGCTTTAGTAAAAGTGTTTAGATGTCATAAGATAGCATTGTGTGAGGAACTGATGAATCAGATCATAAACATCTTAAACACTCACATGTCTCTCCAGCCGCCCTGTCGCTGCACCAGAGAGAGAATCGACTGACCCGTGTGTTTGGGATGTTCGACCTGAAACCAACATGAACACGCTGTAAAACATCCAAACCTTCAGAACCAACAGCATACACACACAGAATCAGAACTATTTCAGATTAAAAAACATTCTGGTTCCATCCTCATCTCTCAATATACATCAAATACTGATGATAAATATGTCAGGAATCTAATACATTGAGTGTGCATTAAACGGTCCATCAGTCGTGTAGAATTTGTTAACCTACATCAAAGTCAGTTTATTTGAAACTTTGAGATTGAAAAGAATGTGGCATACTGAAATGCAACTGTAACATGATCAATAAACCTCAACCAATCAGAATCGAGAATTCTATAATGTCATGCTATCGCATTGCGAGTTTGAATCCAGGGTGTGCTGAGTGACTCCAGCCAGGTCTCCTAAGCAACCAAATTGGCCCGGTTGCTAGGGAGGGTAGAGTCACATGGGGTAACCTCCTCGTGGTCGTGATTAGTGGTTCTCGCTCTCAATGGGGCGTGTGGTAAGTTGTGCGTGGATCGTGGAGAGTAGCATGAGCCTCCACATGCTGTGAGTCTCCGCGGTGTCATGCACAACGAGTCACGTGATAAGATGCGCGGATTGAAGCGGAGGCAACTGAGACTTGTCCTCCACCACCCGGATTGAGGTGAGTAACCACACCACCACGAGGACCTACTAAGTAGTGGGAACTGGGCATTCCATGTTGGTAGAAAAGGGGGTAAAAAATAAATAAATAAATAAATAAAAACTGGAAGTCAGTATAAGACACAAACTTGTTTGATGGCTCCTTCGATGAGTTCTGCTAACAGAGGACTGGTGTACACTGAGAGGTTATCATCACCTAAACACAACCCACAAGTTAGTATTACTACTATTATGTGTAATTTACATTGACTTCTATTGTTTTATACGGAGCTATCCTCTAATTCTAAACATAATCCTCACACAAACTTTTAGGCATTACTGGATTTTCATTAAGACATTAGTTAGAATGTTTATTAAGCGGTTTGGGTTTGTTAGATACGCATTTCTTTCTAAAGTATGTGTTGTGTGTTACCCAGGATGGCTTGATCGAGACTGAAATACGCCACAGCTTTCAGGTGAAGCATGGTGAGGTAACCCTGGCAACAGAGACAGAAATACACATCTGTACAAACATGTACACAAACAGTAAACATGACATCACTTAAAGCTGAAGTGTGTATCTTTTTCTTGTATCCCAGCTTACAAGTAAGCCATTCATAGGTTAACTTTCCCAAACTGTAAACACTGTGTATCTGAGTTTGTTTTGAGTGACCCGTCAATAACAACACGACAACACTGACTCAATCAATGCCGTGAGTTGGGTGCAGTCAACAGTAGACAGGAAGCTGTTTCGAAAACAATGTTCATTTTTGCAATTCAGGCACAGAAATGACATTTCAGCTTTTAATTCTGTGACTAGTGCAGTACTGACCTCCAGCCACTCAGTGGCACCAACATTCCCAAAGTCTCCTCCATCCCAGCTGACGAACAGCAGACTGCGTTTGGGGGAAAATCCTGACAGATGATGTCATTAATGAGTGGTGCTTGTGAAGGCAGGTTGCTAGCGTGTTAAAATGTGACCTGCTCAATCATTTTGTGTTGCATTGACACAGAATTACATTTTGAGATTCATTTGGTGGTGTTAAATTTGTTTGCTATATTCTCCTCTCAAGTGTTTTTTTTTTTGGATGTAGACATTGGATAACTTTCATGAGATCCTATATGCAGCACTCCCATTTAAATTGACAGCAGATGAAGCGCTTTGACGCACCACATTTAAAAACAACATTTATATGGTAGTTTGAATTTCATGATAGCATTGACATAATTTGAAAGCTGAGACTTCATGTAAAAACAATAGAAAACCCAAAAACAAGTTTTAGGCCAAATTCCATGTTTATTTCCAAAAACGTCCCATTGCAACTTAAGACTAATTTTGATGGAGTGTGCCACGTATTGCTAGGCTGATCTGAGTAGTTGTTTAGGGTGATTTGGCTGGTTGCTAGATTGTTAATAAATTGTTGCTTACTGGCTTAATGGTTCACAAGTCAAACGAGTCCACCCTTATTCTAATGCTGTCTCATGATAAGTCGTAATAACAATACGAGATGGTGAAATCGTAAAAAAATCATATAAAACATTTTTTTAACAACTTTTACTCTCATGAAGAAAAAACAACAAACAAACAAACATTGTTTGACCCTAACCCTAATGTTTCTAAGTTTAACCCCTGACCCAAACATAATCATAAAATCTAACCCCTTACCAAACCCAGGGCTGTAGAGTGTGACAGTTTTGCTAGCATTTGCTAGCAGGTTTTCCATGAAATTCAATATGGCAGACAGAAAGTATTGTCAACCATTGCAAATTGGGTACCATTCAACTCTGTATGCCCCAAGGAATCTAAAGCGCTAGGTGGCGCTGTGCCAAAACTGTACTGATACCCTCACATCATGCTTGTGATGACACATACCAAGTTTCGTGTCAATATTCTAAAGCGTTGCGAAGATACAGCCTTTCGTCCATTTTGCCGTGCTCACCGTCAAATTTGTTGATGCGGTATACGAAAACGGTTTGGTCTATCGTCACGAATCATTTCACCTTATGTCAAGAGTGTCACTAGATGATTAATGCCAAATCTCGAGCAAATCAGACATACGGTCTAGGAGGAGTTCGAAAAAGTAGGTTTTTCAGAAAATTCTTAATGGTGGAAAATCTAGTGGGCGGAGTGAAAATTTTAACTGTTGTTGGCGCTAGAGCGTTTGAGTTAGAGACATCAAATTCGGTGTGTAGGCTAGTCACACCCATCCCTACCAGTGTGCCCAATTTCAGCATTTTCTTCCATACTGTTCTATGGGCTGCCATAGATGTCAATAGTGGAAGCAGAGTAATAAGAAAACAAACACAATAGTTTTTACAAAAAAACAACAACAATTTACCATTCTCCACCATGTTGCTGAATGTTCTGGCTAATTCCATCAGTATGGCGGTTCCTACTCCAGACTTCACGGCTCCTGGACCCCAAGAATCCCTCTGGGCCCCGATAATGATATAGTGATCTGACAGAGAGAGAACAAAGTTAATAAACCACCAACAGTTTATTATATACATTCATACAATCACACAAATGTTTATTAATGCTCTGACCAGGTTCGATTTTGCCCTCTATTGAGGCAAAGATGTTGTTGAGCAGCACCGGCTTTATGCTGTTAAACACGCCCATCTTCACCCTGCGCTCACCCGGCCCTGTGAAGCTCGGACCTATCACACACTGAACATACGGCAACCGACCCTGCCAACTGCGCGGGCACTCGACACCAGATAACTGACTGAGAGAGAGAGAGAGAGAAAACTATCAGTGAGCAATACTTTTACAGGATCCATTAATGTTCTTTTCTACACCTACTAATACATTATTTACGTTAAAAGTTGTATACATTATCATAAGTTAATGCACTGTGGACTCACATGAACAAACAATGAATTATAGTATTTTGTAAAGGTAACACTAACCAAGATTAATAAATACTGTTATAAATATCATTGTTGTTACTTCATGATACCTAATGCATTAATTAATGTTAATCAATAAAACCTTACTGTAGTGCTAACCTTTTGTTTTAAAAATATGTTTAAGAGTATTTGCATTGTGACATTATTTCCATGACAATTAAGCACATTTTTGCCCCCTGAAAAAATGTGAAAAACTATATAATATAAATGAATATAAAAATAAAATGAGTAATTTCGTTATATAATTTAAAATTTGATTTTAACAAATTGATGTAAAATATGTTTCATATTATATTTAAATTGTAAAATATTCACACATTATTTAGCATTAACATAATTTATGCTGATTAAAAAAAAACAACAAAAAAAAACATTGTATTACTGTCATTTTGTTTAATTTATATTACAGTATGACTATTCCATTAATGAGAATCTAATATGAATCACCATTTAGAAAAATAAGAATTACAAAAAACTTTAAACTGAAATATCTAGACGCATTACAGTAATGAGAATTTGTGGGAAAATATACAAAATTGTCATGAAAATAATCACAACGTAACAATTTAAAAAATCCTAATGGTTCTAAAATGGGCTAAATTTTCTTTAGGCAAAATATAACATTTCTTATTTTTCTTCTTTTGATTTCGATGTGATAATTAAAGAATCTGAGTGACAGATTTTACTTCCGGACTCTGAGAAAGAGTGTGGGACCGACCTTAACAGTTTGGAAGCGACGTTTGCACTGATTGGCTGAGCTGGAATGATTGGCAAGCCTGAGGACTGTGTGGATGGGAACTGGGTGTGGTTAAAGGAGGGGAATCCAGGTGTGAACGGGTCACCTGAGCCCAGGTGCACCTGTGGAGAGGTCGGTAACTTCAGTCAAACACCCAAAATGATCAACAGCCACTCAGAATCACTGTACATGTGAACGGAGCGTAACGTACATGATCTGAGATAACAGCGTTGCTATGGAGACCGAGTCGTCGTGGATCCTGGGGTACGTCGGCAGGGTCAGGGTAGATGAGAACGCCCACATGTCCCGCCTCCTGCGCATGCCACACCTTCTCAGCGAAGCTCAAGCCCCCTCCCACTCTCGCTATGGCGATGGAACCGTTGAGGGCCACGCCCATCGTGCGCAGCTGCTCGAAGTCTTCACGGCGAGCGTAGTTCACGTACACAACGCCACCCTGAGCAATCACAAAAAAAAAACATGCTACGTTGTGCTAGTGTATGAATGCGTTACTAAACTATATCAGGTTTAATGAGTCTTTCTCTAACATGGTTACAGTCATCATGGTTACCGTGGCTGTTCCTGTAGCGCTGTAGGCACAGTATCCCTCGCTGTCTAGCGGAATCTCCTCTAGCTCCTTCCCCTCTGAATCAACCAACCAGAGAGTGTTCTGCTGCGTCCTCCAAAAACATACACAAAGACCCTAAGTTGCATTTACACTGAAAGTGATTTACAGCGACAACGCAAACAAGCGTCTTTCAATGAGTTCTGGCAACAGCAAAGTTGAGAGTCAAACTTTATGCAAATGAGCAGTGACGCAATGAAAAACAGATTTCACACCAATCAAACCCCCAAACAAAAAGAGTTACCATGCACTTCTTGAGCCGTCACTATTAAAAACGCTGTATGAGAGAATTCGTCGTTGAAGATAAGGAAAACAAAATTGGCCCATTTGTCCCTATTATCTTTTTCTGTGTTGTTCTGGGAAAACGCACGTGAATAAGGCAACGGCCTTTCGAAGCGAACTGCTCATGGCGAACGGGATCAAGCATGGGCCGGTGAGCCTGGCCACAGAACGAGGGGGCTGGAATTCCCCAACGGAGTGATGGCGAACCAACGCGCGAGCAAGTATTTTAACTCGGTTTTTTTTTGGTCTTTCGCCCGTTCGTGGACCACGCGGCCGTTCTGGCGACACAAGAGATGCGCACTGCTATCTCTGATCGATTTTTCGGTGGCGGCATTGATGTCGATCTTTTCAGTCAGCTGTTGGATCTACACACAATGTTTTACAGTCCCACCAAGCGCATTGCATTAAGGAATACTTTGAGCTAATATCGGCTCCGTTTGGAATTTCCCTCATTTCCAGCTGGTGCTGGGGAACGAGTTGGTCAAGGCGATGCTTTTGTTCGCGAGGGTGTTTCGCGCTGTCTGGGTACTACGCATTGTTCCTCCATTATATGTTGGGACCAGTTTAGTTCTAACCCATTTTTTCAGTACACCAATTTAGCTCAATTTCCCCCATAATGTACGCTGGCGAATGAGAATTGGATATTTTCAGCTTGAGTTTTGCCTCTGCCTCCATGACCAAGGGTCTCGGGTCACGCGTAATATAACTCAGTGTACAATAAAAATAGGTCTACACACGAGCCTGTTGAGCTTGCTGTGTAACGAAGGATGAGCCCTTATTCAGTGAACGAAATTGGACCATATAAACGAATCCGTTTCTCTCCTGTTTGCCCTTCTGTCAGTATAGGGATGAGTTCACCAGTGTACACACCTCGAACGCCCAACAACCAGATTATGGTTCAGTTTTTCCTGCAGCGTGCTGGGGAGCGAACATAAAAAAAAAAGACACTTCCCGAATTCAGCCTCTGTCTCCATGACCAAGGGTCTCGAGATATGCATAACAGAATTCTATGTTCATCAAGCATAAAGAATGCTGGGGCCGTTGTGGCGAACCAGTTTTCTGAAATAAACATTCCCCCAAATGTTCATACACTTTTCCCCATTCAAATACCAGGGAAAAGGTTTATTCTGTCAGCGTCCCTGCAGTAGATACATTCAGGGCGCTCATCATTTATGCCTAAATACAATAAAGGCAAAAACATGATCAAATTCCCTTCAACCAGCCACAGTATTAGAGGAGTGAAGGCTTCCATTCGCTCGTTCGGGGGCAACCGCCAAAAGTAAGCCAAGCACGCCATCTAGTGGTTACAGGTCACGCTGCAGGCAAGAGCCATGCGTTAATCCCTCTGTCTGCCTGTCTGTCGGCTTGGCAGCAGCTGAAGGGCATTTCGAACTGGGTACTTCGAATGATAAAGCATGGTTATGTAATTCAATTCAGGCGAACTCCGCCGGTGTTCAATGGGGTTGTTCCGACGGACGTTTCTATTCGGGAAGCCCTGTTTTTGATTCAGGAAATGTATTCTCTCTTTGAAAAAGTGGCAAAAGATGAGATTCCCCCTTCTAAGAGAGTGTGCTGCTTTTTACAGCCGTTATTTTCTGGTCCCGAAAAAAGACAGCGGCTTGCCCTTGTCCCATTCTGGATTTGAGACGTTTGAATTCCAAACTAATGAAATGTCAATTCAGAATGCTAACACAGAAGCAAATAATGTCACAAGTGCAGCCAGGGGACTGTTTTGTGACAATAGATCTGAAGGACGCTTATTTCCATATTCAGATTGCACCAAAGCACAGGCGTTTTCTCAGATTCGCTTTCGGGGACAAAGCGTATAAATTTTATGTCCTTCCGTTCGGACTTGCACTGGCACAATGCACTTTCACAAAATGTATGGATGCGGCTTTGACGCATCCGTGTTTCGAATAATCTCGATGATTGGTTGGTGATAGTCCACTCGAAGACTTTGGATGCTCAACATAGAGATATCATTCTCAGCCATTGAGTGGATGAACTCCACAAAGTGACATATGCGTTCTGTCTCTTCAAAGTGTTGCGTGGGTGCTACCAAAATCTGTTACCATGGAAACAGACCCACCTTCTAATGTTGGGTGTTCCGTTGGGACTGGTGTGTTGCCTCAAAGTTATAACGACAGACACCTCCTCCATGGGTTGGGCCGCTTTATACGAGGGTCATCCAGCCTATGGGGTCTGGATGGGCCAGTGGCAATATTGGCACATAAACTGTCTGGAGATGTTCACAGTGCTGCTGCCGTTAAATTTTTTCCTCCTGGAGATTCAGTGCAGCCATGTCCTTATCCAGTTGGACAACAGGACGGTGGTGTCCTATATCAATCGCCAGGGAAGTGTGCGTTCTCATGCCATGCTGATGGCACATTCTTCTGAGGGCACAGGAAAATGTACGGTCTCTACGAGCCATGCATGTTCCGGGCCGGTTGAATATGGCAGCGGATTCTCCTGTCCAGACAGGGCTTGATGCCTGGAGAGTGGACATTGCATCCTCAGATTATGGAACAAATCTGGAGAAGGTTCAGCAGAGCGGAAGTGGATCTGTTAGCTTTGAGTGAGATGTCACACTGTCCCCTCTGGTTTACCCTCTCGCCCCCAGCACCACTGGGCATCGATGCATTGGCACATCAGTGGCCGACAACGCATCTTTAAGCATTTCCACCGATCAGTCTGCTGCACGCAGTTCTGCAGAGAATTTGGGAGGATCGGGTTTGGCTTCTGTTAGTAGCACCATTTTGGCTATCTCAAGTATGGTTTTCGACTCTGGTCTCTCTCCTGGAGAAAGTGTCTTGGAAGATTCCAGTCAGAACAGACAAGTTGTCTCAGGATCGGGGCAGCATTTGGCACCCCCGGCCAGACTTGTGGAAGTTATGGGTATGGCCCCTCAACAGGGCGCTCTTTTGAATGATGGGTTATCCCCTGCTGTGGTTGATACCATTCTGAATGCTAGAGGCTCCATCAACTAAGAAAGCTTTATATGTTCAAGTGGTGTATTTTTGCTTCTTGGTGTACAGTGCGAGGTGAAAATCCAGTTCACTGCCCTGTCGGTACAGTGCTGGACTTTTTTGCAAGAGCGTTTTGGGGCCGGGGTTGCCCCAGCAATGCTTAAAGTCTATGTTACCACTATAGTGGCTGAGCATGCGCTTATCAATGGAGTCTCTGTCGGTAGACATTCTCTTGTCTCTCGTTTTATGCGTGGGGTACGCAGGCTTAGACCTTTTCATCCCGTCCTCATTCCCTTATGGGATTTATCTGTTGTTTTAGAGGTGCTCTCGGGTGCTCCGTTTGAGCCCTTGGCAACAGTTGCTGTTTCTGACTCTGAAATGGCCCTGCTAGTAGCATTGGCATTGTTTAAAAGGGTTGGTGATATACATGCCCTGTCGATCAATCCCTTATGTATGAATTTTGCGGCAGGGTGTTCAAGAGTGGTTTTAAGACCTCGTTTGGGCTTTTTGTCCAAGGTCGTTTCTACATCATTTCACTTGCAGACTATTCATTTTCAGGCTTTCTATCCTCATCCATTTGCATATGCTTTGCCTGGCGTAAGTCAGAGCAGTTGTTTGTGAGCATTGGTGGCCGCAACAGGGGTGTTTCGGTGTCCAAGCAAAGACTGTCTCATTGGCTTACTGATGCAATTTCAAGCACTTATGAAGTGCGCGGTTTACCTTCGCCTTCGGGTATTCGAGCCCATTCTACGAGGAGCATGGCATCCTCATGGGCTTTGGCTAGAGGTGCGTACTTGGAGGACATTTGTATGGTGGCAGTTAGATTATTTAATCTGGATGAGGGTTTGACTCCTGCTTCCCAGGTTTCTCTGTTGGAACAGGAGTAAACTCATAATTTTCTCTGTTTTATTCAGAAGCTTTAGCTTGGTTGTGTGCCGCTATATGCTTGCCACACAGGCGTAGACAGTTGGCAGCTATTGTTCGCATGGCGTGAATGTATATCGTTTCCAATGCAACTACGCAGCTCGAGTTCCTACAATAGGGAACATCCCGATTACGTGAAGTGTAACCCTGGTTCACTGAGTGGGAACAAGACGCTAAGTAAGCTGGCCATACTCTCTAGCAGCTGCATAGGCTCCTGCCTTCCTGCAGAAAATATGACCTGATGGTGCCACAGCGAGCACTTTTATGGAGCATGTGACATAGCTCCCTAGGGGTGTTTCTTAAGTTCCACCAGCCAATACATTGGCGTGAATGTACAAGGGCTTCAGACCACGTGACACTCAGGGTGTGTCCCAATGTGACTACGCAGCATCTCGTTCGCACTCAGGGAACCAGAAGTTTCATTGCTATTGTACACGATATATTGAAATACACTTCGGTTGCTTAATATATTATTAACCCTCCTATTATGTTCGGGTCATTTTTTTTGGATTTTTCCCCTTTTTCTCCCAATTTGGAATGCCCAATTCCCAATGCGTTCTAATTCCTCGTGGTCGCATAGTGATTCGCCTCAATCCGGGTGGCGGAGGACGAATCCCAGTTGCCTCCGCATCTGAGACAGTCAACCCGCGCATCTTATCACGTGGCTTGTTGAGCGCGTTGCCACTGAGACATAGCGCGTGTGGAGGCTTCACGCCATCCACCGCGGCAGCCACGCTCAATTCACCATGCGCCCCACCGAGAACAAACCACATTATAGTGACCACGAGGAGGTTACCCCATGTGACTCTACCCTCCCTAGCAACCGGGCCAATTTGGTTGCTTAGGAGACCTGGCTGGAGTCACTCAGCACACCCTGGATTCGAACTAGCGAACTCCAGGGGTGGTAGCCAGCGTATTTTACCACTGAGCTACCCAGGCCCCCGTTCGGGTCATTTTTGACCCGGGAGAGGTAGATAATAATACCACATAATTTTAACCAACATAACAAATAATCTAAATCAAAGGTGCTACTGTCTAAAGGGGGTGTGGCCAGAGCAAAAGTTCATGCACACATTAGTCTAAATAGGGCTTGACATTTTTACTCTGCAGCAATCTGATGCATTACCATTCATTACGTTCATGAGCGTAAACAGAATAGATTTATCTTAAAAACATAGTAAAGAAGTATTAATGTTGTATGCTTGAGTTGTACAGCTGATTTGATAAAGTTTAGTTGAAAAAGAAAACGTTGCTTTCAGGACTTTTGACCAGTTGTATTGAGCAGTTCTGAGTATTAGGAAATTCATTTAAATTTCTGGTAATTCTCACATTAGATGTTCATATAAATTGTATATTATGTTATATTTAGATCAAATTTCTCAGAAACGTTGATAAAAAATATATCTTCACGTGTATCACACTGGTGTTGCTGTAGTTAATGTATATTTTGAAATGTCAAAGAATTTCTACATTTGATTTTTAAAAAAAATGGCATATTGATTAATAACTTTTATATTTGCCAGTTAACATGCCAAAAATATCAATCTTTCTACATGTAGGAACAATTAAGAACTTGTTAATGACTTACAATATAGTTTTAGATGAAAACCATCAGGTTATGAATGATTTATAAGCTTGAATTCCACCGGGTCAAAATTGACCCACCAATGCAAAAGGTGTCTGCAGATTCTGAACGCAATAGAAGGGTAAAGACAGAAGCCTTGGAAGATCAAATTAATTTTTTTAGCCTTTTTTTCCAAATTAGTCATACACTATCTACAAACTGATGAGCCTTATTTTAAATGCAAAGTGCAGTTTGTTGAGCTTGAAACAATGGCAAAGGCTTAACATTTGGGCTGTCCAATAATTACATGATGTTCCGATTAATTATAGAATAATCGAAATAATCGCAACTAATTGCATACCAATATTTGCAAAGAAAAGTCCTTAAATAAAAATTATTCAATAAATAATGATAAAATAATTATATTTAAATAATTTAAAATAGAATTTATAATAAAAATAAATATTTAGATAATTATTATACATTATACACACTACATTATTGTAGCAGACAAGTAAAGCATTGAAGAGGCTTTAGAATGTTGTTTATTTCCATATTATTGAACAAAAGCTGATCATTGGCCTACAGTTCACAGCAATCCATTTTGCGATTGAATTTGTCTGTCCAGGACAGATTTATTATAAGGGCTTGGCTTGGTTTTGGAGAGTCTCACTTTCGTTGCGTCGCATCATAAACAGTGTTTTTAGGTCGCTGTGTCAAGTTAAACGTAGTTTGAAACTTAGAAAAACATGTCTCAAGGTCCCTGCATTCAGAATTGCGCTCTGTCCAGCTGTGTTTGAATGCAAGAATGTGTCTTCTTCATTTTGTGCTGTCTGTAATTGTGGTTTGTTGTCTGCGATTGCGCTTGCTGCCCCCTGCTGACTGAGACATGTAAAAACATGAAGGTGAACATTCCTTGTATGGTCTGGGGGCATGAACATGTTATTTTATACATAATTAATCACAAATAAATTAACGTGTTAAATCGGCAGCCCTTCTTCACATGTTTAATTATAGGAAAGTAAACACTTAATGAAGTTAAATCTTTTTCCCTAATGAACTGTGGCTTCATTTGTTCAAAGGTAGTGCACCTGAAGGGAGTTTGTCTAATACGGGAATAGAACTACATAAATGTGGGCAAACACACACACACTCAAGCACACACACACACACACACCTGGAGGGGAACTGCAGTGTGGCGTAGTGCGAGTCCGTCCAGGTGTGGTCCATACGGAGGTTCTGCAGATTCTGCAGTATTTCTCGTGCTACAGCGTTCCCCTCTGAAGATCCTGACGGGTGAGAAGTCCTGCTCACTCGCCTGAACAAAACACCACAACAAATAAAACAAACACTCAGACGAAAACAACACAAAGTTCAAAGGTCAAAGGACACACCATGTTCTAACCTGAGTGTGTTTTCGATCCTCTCCTCCTTCAGGTATTTCTTCAGCATCTCTCTGAGCTCAGACATGTACATCACCCCACCTTCGGGCGAGGGGTCAGCTCCGGCCGCGTCGCTCAGTGGAAGCAGATCCCCCTCGTCCCTGCACAAACGACACATTCCACGGAACGCCACGTACCCCAACAGGAACGCTGCGGAGGGGAAACGGAAACAATAATCATGTCAAACCTGCTACATCGCTGTCACATGACCTCACATTGCATGTTTAATTCACTGAGTGGCATCCAGTTATCTCAGAAATCAAGACGTTTATTTGGCATTTTAATAAAATTTTGTATCTGATCAAATCATGAGTCAAGAAAGATGTTAAAAATCACGACTGATTAATCACCTATGGTGAATATAAGCAGGCCAATCAGAAGGAGGTAAACTGCGGCTTTCCTGCGGTCTGTCTGTTGACGTAGCATCAGAGCGGTGATGTCATTGTTAAGCCCCGCCTCTGACCCCTCCTCTGATTCCATGAGTTTCATTTCAACGTGTGGGACTTGACGTCTGGCCCCGCCCCCTTCCTCCACTCCTTCATTGGCTTGAGCTCCGCCCCCTGTTGACTGTGTGATTATAAAACATTTATACAACTTTTCTCTGGTCTGATAAGCATTTATACTGTATTTAAAAGAAATGTTTTGGGTTAAATAACATGTAATAATCCAGAATATTATTTTAAAACTAGAGGTCGACCGATAATGGATTTTGCCGACACCGATAACTAAGGTGGTGGAAAATGCTGAAAACTGATTATCGGCCGATAGTTTTTAAAATTGATTTGACACTTAGTTCAAAAATATCTTAAGCCTTTCCTTACTGTCCAAAATGAGTAAAATCCCAGAAGGGTGTTTGTTGTGCAACCAAAATCCCAATAATAGCCGGAAAAAGGAATATTTGGTGCAAAAAGCAGGACTTTTCATTATAAACAAGCCCAAAATACACCAGGGACTCTTATTTTGAAATTTCTGTTCTTCCAGCTCACACAGACACATAAGGGAAACAAAACATGAACTCTTACTATCATCTACTATGTATTACAATATAGTCACTATAAAGTAAACATTGTCATATAGACTAATAGAGTCTTTTTTATAGCATTGTGAATTAGTTCACAAACAGTGATAGTGACAGAGCTACAAATTAAGTTTATTTATAAATTTATTCACTAGGCGATGGGTTTTGGCCACAGAGGAACACAGAAAAAGACTATCGGCATGGCTATTTGCCAATAAACGATGGTCCCAAAAAGCAAATATTGGCAGTAGGGATGGGACGATATGAAGATCACGATTTGATATAATCTCGACTCGATATAATAACACTTAAATTAGAAAATATAACAGAATTTTTTTATTTTCTAAAAAAATGTTTGAGCAAAATGCTCATCAAAATAAATTGCTTTAATATACAATATAAATGCTCAAAGTTGAAAAAATAAGAGTTTCTCCATAAGAAAAGATTAACAATAGTGAGCTACATTCAGGCTGATCAGGTGCAGAACAATAAAACTGAACAAAACATGTCCTAAAAAAACTATGTGAAAGTGTATATTTATATATACTTAATCATTTGTCATCATTAATATTATCAAAATTTAACTTAGTAAAAATACTCAAATTCTACATGATATCATGAAACTGTATATATAACAATGTGTTTACATTCATTTGTATAAGAAATGTTAAAAAGGTTACTGTCACTTTAAGAGTTTAACGAGCAGCTCACAGTTTTCCGGTTTAGTGCATCCATGCTGCGTGAGATTAAAATGAATATTTCTTTTGACTTTTTTATCTGACTGTAAAGAACAGATTATATTAAGACACATTATTTAATGAAAGTGGAGTCGTCTCATCTTTGATGGACACACATTACACGGAGAAAACGATCTGTTTTAATCTCAAGCACTTTTCATCAAAACAAGGTGGTTTTCCAGGTATTCCAGTTCTTACATTTCTAAAAGCTAAATTCAAGCACTTTAAAGGCAGTTTTACTTGGGACGCAGTCACCATGCTTTTTTTATTAATTTTCAATGAGAGAAAGGCGGCAGGCGGCAAAACGGAGGCAGCAGTAGAAGAGGCGCCGCTTTCAAAGCTCGTTCATGAGAATCCTGCCGCTTTGTTTTACACGACTGCTTGTGGCGCACACCACGCAAGATAAAAATATTTTATCTTTCCGCGGCTGCCGCTTGTCAATGACCAATCATAGCTGAATTTATTCACAACCAATCAAACGACACGTAGCTTTTATGTAGTCAAAAACAACATGGAGAAGAATATACTCCCTGTTGCTGAATTTCCTCTTGACATATAAAGTTTCTTTGAGCGTTTATAGAGACATCCTCCCCTTTGCGATGATATAAAATGTTCTCATCAATTGTCGAAAACATATTTTTCTGATGATGTGTTTAACATGCTTTTCCTGCTGGACTGCATATTTTGTTCTGGACATCTAAGATATAACATTGGATTATTCACACAAGCAAACTCACAGACAAGTAAACAACGGCTCATTTTTTAGAGAACTCCCTAATGTAAAAGCAGATATAAAGTTTTATCTATTTGGGGCTTACAGCAGCAGTTAGCAGAGCATAAAAGAGACGTTTGTATTAGATGACTTACAGAAATCATATTTTACATTGTGATTCTTTTGAAAATCTTTTGAACTGTGGTATTAGGACAACACAATAAACTATACAGTCATGTTCCTGAGAAAGAGAGCTTTCATTTGATATATGACTTGTCCATTTATGTGTTATGTGAAGGACTTTTTATTTTCATATTAATATTTCTACCTCATTACCACTAGGGGGCGCTAATTTTCAGCGCGAATGTTCTGAGGCCTTATTTTGTTATTTTAAGAAACATAAATGCAGAAGTGATGGTTATCTCTGAAAAGTTCAGATTCTAAGCTTTCAAATGATACCTCATATGCCTGACTTATTTATACGGAGACTTTAACGTTTTAAGCGTAAACTTTTTTCACGATATGGACCCAACGGCGGGTCCACAAAGTTTAAGAGTTTAAATTAGTCAAATTAATTTTCTGTTGAATGTACACAATATTAGTTTTGTAAAGCAGGAGTTAGTATTAAGTTATTGACATTTTGTTTTTGTTGTAAGCTGTTAAAGTGCCTAAAAGCGTTATAACAAAAATGTAAAAAAAACACAAATAAACGGTTAAATATATCGGTTATCGGACACTTAAAACGCAAAAATATTGGACATCTTTATTAACAACTAAATGAATGAATGAATGAAGTAAATGATGCACTTACCCTTTTAATTAATCCTGATGAAGAATCCATCCTCTTCTCACACCTGTCATTAACACACACAGCCACAGAACAACATCACAATATATGTTTATAGAGCTCTTTCTATCTTGTTTTTATTCCAGCACATTAAACATCTGTTGATTGTGTCATATTGTGAATTCCCTGCGTTTCACTGGATGAATAAAGTCAACACATCTGATGCAACTCCAGCTCGATTGAGCTCATTTCCCATAAACCCAGTAAACGATGATGACATGCTGCCATCTCTCTCTCTGTCTATCTCTCTTGTCCAGTGACAGAGATAAACTACACAACAAACGACACTCAAACACTACGAACACACAAACAGGAAGAGACCGACGAGCAGAACACAAGAATCCTAAAGAAAGAGTTTTACAGTGTGATATCAACTGAGAACTTTTAGACACTACCATTCAAGAGTTTGGAGTCACTATGACATTTTTGTTTTGGAAAGAAATTGATGCTTTTCTTCATCAATGATGCTTTAAATCGAGCAAAAATACTAGGCTACCAAAAACAGTCATTATTAATGTTTGAAATAACCGTTGCATTGAAGGAAATACAATGTGACATAGTCCTTCAGAAAACATTCTAAAGTGTTACTTTGATACTCAAGAAAACATTCTTATTGTCAGAACAGTCGAAATTGGTTGTGTTATTTAATGAAGTGTGGAAATCACAATACAGTGTCTTTTTCAGCTGCTGAAGTATTGAGTCCACTTGCATTTCTTGCCAGTCACTTTACCCTTGAAAGTAGAATTTTAGCTCTAGAAATGGCCAAAAAGAAACAAATGTCTCTGGAAATGAGCCAGTGTGTTGTTCTAATGACAGATGAAAGCTGTCCTGAATCTAACAAGGATAGAAAGGAAAGTGGACGACCCTCCTCAAGGGTCCTAAACTGGCAGCTTCAGTGACCAGTACAAGCCAAACACCAGTTTCATCTGCAACACTGAAGGGGAAACTCTGGGATGTTGGCATTTAAGGAACACTTTCAAAGAAAAATCCACATATGACACTGGCAAATAAGAAGAAAAGGGTATAAAGTGCAAAATAACTTAAAGATTGAGTGGTAAATGATTAGAAATGAGGCTATTATGGATGCATGACTATGTGAATAAGTGCACAAGAGCTGCAGCAAAAGGGGAGGATTATCAGTGAATAACCGCTCAAATTTCCATCTGTTCCTCACACAAAGCTATCGTATGACATCAGAAGACTTGGAATATAGCGCACAAGTCATAGGGACTACTTTTATGTTATTTTTCTGTCCTTGTGCGAAACAATTATTTTGTGTTAGTGAACAGAATTCAGGTTTGGAACAACATGAGGATGAGTAAATGATGAAAGAATTTTCATTTTCGGATGAACTATTCCTTTAAACCTCATCTTGTGTTGCCCTATAGACTGTAGAGTCTTTGAAGGAGTATTTACTCAACTGCAGAAGATATTGATTTTACTAACACACACACACACACACACACACACACACACACACACACACACACACACACACACACACACACTGCCAAGGACACACAGCACAGATGTCACTACCAATAGACAGAAATAAGTATCTCTGATAAAATGGATACTATTCTGACACAAACTGAGCTAAATTATCATATGAACTATTAACAGATTATAATGCAAATGAACACACTGACTCTCTTTATCTAAAGAATCAATGCAAATATTGAATGATACTTCGAAGACCAATGAAGCTTGAATATATCAGTGATTTACAAAAAACAGCCACATATTAGATTTGAGGCAATCACATACAAAACTGAAAACTAAAACACAAATCACTGAAACTGACTTTACAAATCAAACACCCTAAACAACCACTATGACATCATCAATCACTGAGGATCAGTCATTTAATGAACCTGTGTGAGTATATCCGAGTAGGTATATATAGGTGAGATTTATATATTGTGTGTGTGTGTGTGTGTGTGTGTGTGTGTGTGAGGTACATACCCTTTTTCTCGCTGTCTGTCTGTTCAATAGCCTTCTCATAAGCTCCACCCACAAATGCTCACCGTAACTAGCTCCACTCCTGACATGCTCTCCTGTGATTGGTCAGTCTGGACAGACTTAAAACTCATCGCATTCAAGACTTTCAAAAGACACGTCAAAGTCAGTTTCATTTGAAATGTGCCAATAATCAAACTTATCAAGTACATGAAATATTTCACTTTATTTCTGTTTTGAAAATAATACAAAAATGAAGTTTACACAATTATCTTCACTTCTAATAAAATACAATTGTATTCACAATCACTTTGATCTTTTTTTAATAAAAACTTCAAAGCACTTACGCATGAAAGGCAGAAAAAATGTAAACTATTCACAATAGTTTGTTACAATATAACACAAAACATGCAACAGCATTTGAATCACGTCTACATAATGTATTACACATGAATATGAAAAAGATGCTTTATTGTTTATCGTACATCTCTTTTTGCATTTGTTGTGCATCACTGAGTGTGTGAGTGTGTGTTACAGTGTGTGTGTGTGTGTGTGTGTATGTGTGTGCAGTGTAGCTGAAGTGCAGGTGTGAATCTGCTGATGAATTCTGTGAGTCCTCGACACACTTTCCTCAGGTGAGATTTACCTGAAACACACACGCACACACTTCATTTCTCCTCTGACTTGCTGTGTATGCACATTTATTCATTAATTGTATTCCATGGACAACAGTGGCAAGAAAAAGTATGTGAACCCTTTGGAATTAGCTGGTTTTCTGCATTAATTGGTCATCAAGTATAGACAAACACAATGTCCAAACAATTCAACATTAGTTTCATCAGTCCACAAAACATTTTCCCAGTAGCGTTGTGGAGTGTCAAGGTGGTCTTTATCAAACTTCAGATGCACAGAAATGTTTTTGTTGGAAAGCAGCGGCTTTCTTCTTGATGTCCTGCCATGAACACCATACCTGTTTAATGTTTTCCGTAGAGTAGACTCATGAACAGAGATGTTAACCAGTTCCAATGATGTCTTTATCTGTCACTCTAGGGTTCTTTATTACCTCATTGATCATTCTGCGGTGTGTCCTTTGAGTTATCTTGGCTGGATGGCCACTTCTAGTGAGAGTACCTATAGTACTAAATCATCTCCATTTATAGACAGTTTGTCTAACTGTGGACAGATGAATATCTAAACTCTTTGAGAGAACTATGTAACCCTTTCCACCTTTATGCAAAGCAACAATTCTTGACTGTAGCTCTTCTGAGATGTTTTTTGCAAGGCTTGGTCAATGTCAGGCTTGTGAATAGCAAACTCAAAATATTTGAGTGCTTTTTATAAGTCAAAGTAGCTCTAACCCACACCTTCAATCTTGTTTCATTAATCAGATGCCAGGTTTGCCAACTCCTGACGTAATTAGCCTAGGGGTTCACATACTTTTTCAAACCTACTCTGTGAATGATGTATTCAATATGTACAAGAACAATACAATAATTTGTGTGTTATTAGCTAAAACAGATTGTGTTTTTCATTATTGTAGCTTAGATGAAGCTCAAACCAGATTTTAAGACAAATGAAATTAAGAAAAATGTATTCTATGATTTATTCTATTGAGCGTAAAACAACAAATGCAGCAATGTGTCGTCCAGTAAAAGGAATTATCTGCATTATCGGATTGTTTAAAAACAGCTGATTATTCCCTGTCAAGCGGGGACGAAAACACGTTCAAGACATGGAGAAAGATGTACAGAAGTTAACTGAGAGCTACCGGTCAACACTAGTTTAACAGTGTGATGTCACCTGGTCAAAGCAAAGCAGAACTGACTGTACTAAATAACTGTGTGTTACCTGTTTTGTGTGTTCGTTGTCGGCAGGTGAGGTGAATTTGTCGACACACTGTGTTACTGGAGCACAAACAGCACAAATACTGAACCAGACAATCATCAGGATCCACATCACACATCTACAAACACACAAACACATATACACACAAACACAGGTTAGTGAACACATGAATTGAATGAAGTGCTCGTACGTAAATGTATGTACATTAAATTACTCACCATGTTCCGCCCACGTATGTACACCCTCACAAGACCTTTGACCCTGACGTGTCTCTGAAGCCCCTCCCACTGAGCCGCATCCAGCATCAGCAGATCAGAGATGGTATCAGAGGAGAACCAGACCTGAGCTTCAGCAGAACCGTCCTCTAACACAACCCTAAACATACACACACACACACACACATATATATTTCACTATATTAGTGAGGACATCTCACTGACACAATAACGATTATAAGCTTTATTTAGCACCTTTAAAGGTAGCTTCTCAAGGCACTTTACATAGAAAAAGAACAAAAAGCATACATAAACATGCATATTAAAACAGAATACAAAAAATTTAATAATCAAGTAAAAGCTGTCCTGAAATAGTATGTTTTAAGGATTCAAGGTCTGTTCACACTGGTGCAATTGTTAATTCCGAACGAGCTTTTGAATGGGAACAGTGGATTCCAATGGCACTATTCATACAAAGTGCGACAAATCATCTGCTGACAATCCGAAGGTTTTTTTTACAGGCTGCAATGAAAACTAAATGAGATAAGAGCTTTTAGTCATTTTTCCCGAGTCGCTGCGGCCGAGGTGGGGAAGTAGCCAAACTCCCAGTGTGTGGTCTGCCAACTGCTGCTGCTGACTGGGGAAGCCCAACTTGCAGCCCATCAACTTCTGGTCAGCAACCTCCTAGTGTACGAGGATCTGAAAAGAGCCATCTTGCAGCGGGTCAGCCGCAGCCTGGAGTAACATCACCAGTGATTCCGGTCACTGACGCTTGGTGAGTACAGCCACCCATTCGCCTTCTCCCGACAGCTCCGTGATGCCTGCCGAAGGCGGATGCTGGCTGAAGATCACGACACCGAGGAGCTACTCGATCTGGTGGTACTGGAGCAGTTCATCGCCCGGCTACTGAAAGGGACAGCGGAGTGGGTCCAGTGCCACCAACCGGTGTCACTGGATGGGGCAGTCCAGCTGGCTCAGGACCATATGGCGGCGTATTCGGGGGCTGGTGAGTCCTCTTCTTCTCTCTCTCTCTCTCTCTCCCTCCTCCCTCACCCTTCCCCACTCCTTTCCCTAATCCTGTTCCTGTTCCCTGGAAACAGGGAATTCCTACCCCAAAACAGGCTCCCCAGTCCCGTGGGCCATTTGTCCTGCCAGTTTCCTCTAACCCTCTTTGCTCTCCCCCACAGGCTGGTGAATCCGCAACCGTGGGTGTGGGCCTGAAGTCTGGCCTGGTCTGCTGGAGCTGCGGGGAACCTGGGCATTTCTAGGACCGATGTCTCACAATGGAGGTGGAGACACTGGTCCGGGTCCCCGACATGCCACAGGCCGCCCCCGATCGAGCAGGAGCGTATCGGATACCTGTGAGTATTACTGGGGGGTACATATCAAGCCTTGGTGGATTCAGGCTGTAATCAAACCTCCATTCACCAAAACTTGGTTCAATCCTAGGCTTTGTATTCAAGCTGGTGGGTGAGGTAAGGTGAATGCATGGGGATATACAACACAATTACCCCTTAGTGCCCATCACTATTCAATTCATAGGGCAAAAGCATAGAATAGAGGCGGCAGTAACTCCCCGCCTCACCCATTCGTTAATTTTGGGTACGAATTGGCTGGAATTTACAACTTTGTTGAGGGGAATTTGTGTGGATGAGTCCTATAATTCCCTGCAGGGGATTCCCCTCTGGAGCAGACATGAGATGAGACCCTTATGCACACCTTTGACCAAGTGAATGTGATTGATGGTCAACGCCTCCAGCCAGTCATTGCACTCTCATACCTGTATTTTTCGATTATTAAAGATCGGTTGTATCGAGTGATGCAGGACGCTCAGACAAAGGAGGATACAACCCAATTGTTAGTACAGAAGAGCCGTCGGGAAATATTATTCCAGACGGCTCATTATAATACGATGGCATGTCAATTAGGGCAGGGAAACACTAGACCGTCTTGATGGCCCGTTTCTATTGGCCGGGCATTCGCGGGGATGTTCGCATGTGGAGTGCGGCATGCCATGAATGTCAGTTGGTGAATCCCACGGACACAACAAAAGCACCAATGCGCCCCCTTCCATTGATCGAGGTCCCCTTCGAAAGAATTGGCATGGACCTTGTCGGGCCATTAGAGCGGACGGCACATGGGCATCGCTTTGTGTTGGTTCTCGTGGATTATGCAATGCAATATCAGGAACCAGTGCACTCTTCTGAATAATCTCCCAAGTGGGGATTCCGAAAAAAATCCTCACTGATCAGAGCAAAAATTGGGACAAGTGGCTCGAGCCCCTATTATTTTCAGTACGAGAGGTCCCGCAAGCCTCCACAGGGTTCTTCCCATTCTAATTATTGTACAGGTGTCGACCGCACGGTGTGCTCGACGTCCTACGGGAAAATTGGGAGGAGGGACCCTCAAACAGCAAAAACGAAATTCAATACGTTCTTGACCTGAGAGCAAAACTCCACACACTGGGGTGATTAACACAGGAAAATTTGCACCAGGCTCAAGAATGTCAAAGCCAGATGTATAATAAGGGTACTTGACTACGGGAATTTGCACCAGGCGACCAAGTCCTTGTATTACTCCCCACACTGAGCTCTAAATTAATCGCCAAGTGGCAAGGACCCTTTGAGATCACACGGCAAGTCTGGGAAATAGATTATGAGTTAAACGAAGGTATAGAGGCGAGCACGTCAGATTTACCACCTCAATCTCCTAAAACCATGGAGAGAGGTGGTCTCCGTGACTTTGGCGACAGTGGTTCCGGAGAGGGAGGAGCTCGGACCGGAGGTGAACTTAAAAGCCATAGAGCAAGTCACCCTGGTCACTTGCAAGAGACCACCTCTCACCGGCACAAGTCACGGAGGTTGCAAGGTTGCAAGGAGAATTCTCAGACATTTTCTCGCCTTTTCCCAGTCATACAAATCTCATAGAGCACCATATTGTAATGACCCCGGGGTAATGGTATGCAGTCGACCCTACCGGTTACCCGAACACAAAAAAAGTGGTTTGGGAAGAATTAAAGGCCATACTAGATATGGGGGTCATAGAAGAATCCCACAGTGACTGGGCCAGCCCGGTGGTGCTGGTTCCGAAGAGTGATGGCTCGGTCTGGTTCTGTGTGGATTATAGAAAAGTCAGTGCGGTGTCTAAATTTGATGCATACCCAATGCCTCGGCTTGATGAACTGCTCGATCGGTTAGGCGCAGCTTGCTTTTATTTGACACTGGATTTGACAAAGGGATATTGGCAGATCCCCTTAACTCCCATGTCCCATGAAGAAAACTGCATTTTCCACACCGTTCGGATTACATCAATTTGTCACCCTTTCTTTTGGTTTGTTCGGGGCCCTGGCTACGTTTCAGAGGCTCATGAATAGAATCCTCAGACTGCACGTCGCTTACACCGCTGGATGATATCATTATTTATATTAATGATGGGCAGCGGCATCTGCAGCATCTGAGGGCTGTCCTGAAGTCGTTGAGACATGCAGGACTCATTGCAAAACCTTAGAAGTGTGCAATTGGACGGGTGGAAGTACGGTATCTGGGCTTCCATTTGGGTCATGGGCAGGCGTGGCCCCAAATTGATAAGACCGCTGCAAATGCAGCCTGCCCGAGACCTAAGACCAAAAAGGAGGTGAGACAGTTGCTGGGGCTGGCTGGCTATTATCGTAGGTTTGTGCCCAACTTTTCAACCGTCACCAGCCCACTGACTGACCAGATCCTGTCCAGTGGACAGAGTCGTGCCAGCAGGCGTTCATGCAAGTGAAAGCTGCACTCTGTGGCAGGCCGTTATTGCACTCTCCTAACTTCTCTCTCCCTTTTATCTTGCAGACGGACACATCGGACAAGGGGTTGAGAGCGGCACTGTCCCAGTACATGCTGAACATTAGTCGCAAGCTCTCGCTGAGAGAGACTAAGTACAGCACTATCGAGAAGGAGTGTTTGGCCATCAAGTGGGCGGTCCTCACCCTCCGGTACTATCTGTTGGGACATGCTTTACTCTCTGTTCAGACCATGCCCCCCTCTGGTGGCTCCAACACATGATGGATACCAATGTGTGGATCACCCGTTGGTATCTAGCTCTCCAGCCTTTTAAGTTCGAGGTGGTCCACAGGCTGGGGGCGCAGATGCCTGTTGCGGATTTCCTCTCCGGGGGAGAGAAAGTGACAGGCCATATGGCTCCCTGGCCAAACAAAAATTAGTCCGCGGTCTCTGACACTTTCGACTTGTCAATCATTTTGCGCATTCTCATAGAATTTAGGCTTAATGCCATTTTTATGCCATGTTGTTCATAACAGTTGTCAGTTGAGGGTGCTATTTTGCCACTGTTGCTTTTAACAACCATTTCTGCTATCAATAAAGCTAATTTCGTATCTTTGGAGGGCGGGGTTTTGGAAAGAGGGGGCGTGGCTAATCCAACAGCTCAGTCTCATGGAAGTAGAATGGCTAAAATCGCTTACAGTCCCTTTAATGTACATAATTTAATATGTAAATCAATGTCCCTGTACTCATGGCATTTAAAATAACAGTGAGGTTCAGCAGTTCATTTGGACTAAACTTGTAGTAAAATCCCATAAAAAGATTTGTTACATGCAATGTTTTAGACAAACAAACTGCAGAACCACACTGCTATTTTTATTACAAGGATAATATAATAAAGGACTGCAATCATTTAAATAAAGAAAAGACCGTGAGCAGTGTTTTCTTTAATATTATTTTTAATATATGCATCCTATTTTATACTATACTGATATTTTTTTTTCTCCCCTTTTCTCCCCAATTTGGAATGCCCAATTCCCAATGCGCTCTAAGTCCTCGTGGTGGTGGAGGACGAATCTGAGACCTTCAATTCTCGCATCTTATCAAGTGGCTTGTTGAGCGTGTTACTGTGGAGACGTAGTGCGTGTGGAGGCTTCACGCTATTCTCCGTGGCATCTACGCACAACTCACCACGAGAACCACATTATAGCGACCATGTGGAGGTTAACCCATGTGACTTTAGCAGTAGCTCAAACCCTGTTGCCTACTGAAGCTAAGCAGGGTTGAGCCTGGTCAGTACCTGGATGGGAGACCTCCTGGGAAAACTAAGGTTGCTGCTGGAAGAGGTATTAGGGAGTCCAGCAGGGTGTGCTCAAATTCCCCCATTGGCCCTTATCAATCATGGCTTCCTAATAATCCCCATCCATTAACTGGCTCTATCACTCCACTCTCTCCACCAATAGCTGGTGTGTGGTGAGCGTACTGGTGCACTATGGCTGCCGTCGCATCATCCAGGTGGATGCTGCACACTGGTGGTGGTTGAGGAGAGTCCCCTGTTCACTGTGTAAAGCGCTTTGAGTGTAGTGTCAGAAAAGCGCTATATAAATGTAACATTCATTCATTCATTCATTCTACCCTCCCTAGCAACCGGGCCAATTTGGTTGCTTAGGAGACCTGGCTGGAGTCACTCAGCATGCCCAGGATTCTAACTCGCGACTCCAGGGGTGGTAGTCAGCATCTTTACTCGCTGAGATACCCAAGCCCCCTATACTGATATTCTTTATGTAAATTTTGCCATGCCATACTCCTAGCAAAATACTGTACATGTGCAAATAAATATGCAACAGCGCTCTGTACTCATCTCACTCACATAAAACACACAGATTATATACTCCTCAAAATGCATCAACATCATGGAAAGAACATAATGAAACAGTTATGATGAATTAGGTACATAAATGCTTTAAAGGGGTCATAAAAATGGAGAATCAAATTTTCCTTGATATTGACATATAAGAGGTAACTGTATTATAAAAACATACTGTAAAGTTCTGAACTGAAAACTTCCTCCCCAGTCTAAATAGAGCATTTATAGTTGCAACCCTGCTGAAACATCTCGTTTTCAAATCTGTCTGTTCTTGACGTCATGACACATTGCTCATTTTTATTTACACATCCCACAACATTGCACCCTTGGCCCCGCCCACTAGCATGCAGTCCAAGAGAGCAGGCCTTGTGTGGCTAACTATTCATAACATAACACCTAAGGGGAACCATCTGGACTATTTTGAATTATTTTGTATATGAACATGAACTACACAGACTCTTTGATCACTGTCATGTATCTCGCCATTTTTAAAAGATGCAGTGTCAACTTACAACTCTGAAAGGAAGAAGCAATTGTCTCAACGTCATGGACGCGTTCTTTTGCCCATCTGCACTATTTTTAATTGTTGGTGTATGTAAACATAGGACGTCTTTGACAATGGACATCTTTGAACGTTTCGGAGTGTTTCCAGTGATGTGCACCTCAGTGCGCCTTCAGTATGTGTGTGCGTAATAATGTGTTGGATGTGCGTTATGTGTAAACCCTGAAATTTTGTTTTATAATGTTGTAGAGCTTGTTCATTCTCTTCCGAAAGAGTTTGCTGTATTTGAGGGGCTGCATGATGTTAGCCAATCATAACAGTGGCCGTTTACATTGAAGTTTTAAAGAGATGCTTATGCCAAAACCGAGTGTATCAGACAGAGGGCCAAAAACATGGCGGAAAAGGATCATACCTTACTAAATTGTGACTGTTTTGGTGCGAAAAAACCTTTATAACATTATCACAGGACCTCAGGGAAGATAATAATATTATAAAAAATAGCAATTCATGACCCCTTTAACAGCGTTCCAATATTTTAATCTCTAACAGCTGAAGGTGTGGGCAGGAGACTGGTATAAATGTGTGTAAACAGCAACAGCGCCACCTACTGTAAAGGGGTGAAATAGTTTTAGGTTTATTTATTTTTTTAACAGACTCTGTGTGAATAGACCTTCCCTCAGAGCTTTGTCTCGCAAAATTGTCACGGATTTGGTGTGAACAGACCTTAACAATGGATTTTATGTGAAGGTTATGATATTTTCTATATCCTAACCCTCACACACCTGTTAATATCATGGTACATTTAAAGCAAGAGTATTTTTAAGCAGAGAGGAGTGCTAAAACTCTCCTCACAAGTCATGTCTATAACATGTTTATAACATGTGTATTAGTGATGACATTTTCAAACATTTGGCCCTCACAAGTATAGCCAAACCTGTACACACACACGCACACACACTCACTTTGCTTCGGCTTGAAACACTGCACTGTTCGAATCACATGCGGGGTGAGTTCGGCTACAGGAAGACTGTAAATACAAAAAGGTCACAGGGTCACCATACAAGACACACACATAGATGATAACACACACGTGATGACATCATCTGAGGACGAGTCCAGTACCTGTTTGAAGACACTCCCACAGAGAGAACACGTCCACTGCAGCCGTAGAGATAACACACACACAACATGACCTTTAACCTCAGCGACGACACACTGCTGTGTTCGGCCTGATGCCCATTCACCCAACAGCATCATGGGAGGGCACGACTGACACCCAACCAACCTGCAGAGAGAGAAATTATTTCTGATTTGAAATAAATGCATCGAGTTTAAACATGAAATAATATGAATCAAAATGAAGTACGTGTGCAATTTCTAGGGGACAAAACTCATAAATTTGTGAATGATTAGATGTTTATGCGTAATTCATATCATTAAAAAACGTCTACTACAGCAGATATATAAATGTCTTTTAACTAAATTCCAATTAATTTCAACTTAGTTCAACTCAATTTACAATTTTGCATCTTGTTTGCTACCTCAAACTCAAATTCAGGAATCAAATGAAATAAAAAGATCTTACCGTGAGTTAACTGGCCCCAAACCAGTGACAGTCACACAACTGATGGGCAGAGAACGGCAATACACGTTACACACTCTGAAACACACAACACACACAATCACACACTAGAATCATGACACAGACTTCAAGTTTCTAGAGCACATCAGATGAAATATGAGAAGTCTGACCGCGACACTTTGCGCTGGAAGTGATGCAGTAGAACGGTTGCCCCGGCGATGAGTCCAGGTGTGTACGGCCCACATGACAAATCCACATACACCTGAATGATCTGACCAGCAGATTCACAATCCTGAACCGTCAAACGGACCTTCAGATCCCGTTCAGTGTTTCCATCTGGATATTAATACATAATAGAGAGATTTCTGTGAGACTTATGAACATGAGGGAATAAACGAGTCCAGAACAATCAGTAAACTCTCTCTCATTTGATTATTGCAAAACCTGACTCTGAGTTTTTATTCTTCAATATCCATATTGAGGACCCAGCTGTCACCCCTTACAGCTTATGGTGGAAGAATGCGGGCAATTTTATCGGTGTCAACTTGATCAACCAACAAAAATAAGATAGTCCCTAACAAAGTAATAAAATCGACCTGTCTGGTGGAGAGATTGAGTGAGGCGCTGCTGTCAGTACCTCAATAAAAGAGGCCTAAGACACCCCGCGCTCTTTACCGAGAGTGGGCGGGAGTGGTTCTGACAGTCCATGCTTATGTTCCCATCCTCACTTGGAGACTTTATTAAGAATCTAGCAGTGGCTAGATATCACAACCAGATGTAGTGGTATCTTGATTAGAATGTGAGGATGTCCTTGTGTCATTGGAGACATCCGCAGAAGGATGGTGCAAATAATAGTCTGCAGACTTTGAATGGGAAAACTTCGTCTCTCTTGGTGTCTCCACTCAGACAGGGGTGCCCCGAGTTTAGGAAAAGATAGATAGCAGATTCTTTTATTTCAGATTAGATATTCATTTTTCTTTTATTTTTTTGTTTTATATACACAATGTAGGCATTGGTTGATCATGGGTACACTGAGATCTGCCTTTGAGACTAAAATTAAAGGAAAAGAAATTCAAAAATGATTTGGATTATTTCATGTTCTCTGCTTTTTCAATTTGCTGAAGTCGTGCCCTTAATACCTGTTCTCCTGATTTTTATGCTATTTTATTATTTCTATTTTATTTTTATATAACTTTTTCTCAATGTGTGTATTACTTTTTATTCTTGTTTCATGTTCTTAATTTGCTTTTATTTTTATGTATCTTGTATTTTCTTTAAAATGTATATGTAAAGCACTTTGAATTGCCATTGTGTATGCAATGTGCTATATAAATACACTTGCCTAAAGCATCTGAACAAGTCAAAAACAGTCTCATAGCTGTAAACATTAATTTTGCTGCTAATCTGTCAGTTATAATGTGTGGCAAATACACTCATATATACAGCAGTGCTTGCAAAGCCATACAATGTAATTCACTGATAATCTTTCATCAAATATAAAGACAATGTCTGGAAATAAGCTGCTTGTGAAAATGTAAACAGACAGATGGGAGGAGGGGTCAAACCTTTGGCAGCAGTCACTGACGGGATGCTGGGTTTGGTTGCCTTATCCTGCTGTAATGTGATTCGCTGAGAAATAACTCCATAAAAGGAGATGATATCAAGAGTAGAGCTGTCAAAACACAACAAACACACAGATCGAGTTACACACAGATTATGTGTGTGTGTATGTGTGTCAATATTAAAAACCGCCTTACAGTGGTTCATAAAGGCACTAAATAATATCTATTGATATCTAAAAAACAACAACATGTTTTTGGGGGGGTTGTCTATAGAATTTATAGTTCACTTATTTTGAGATCAACAGGCGTGTGTCTTTGAAGACTTTGAAGAAATGAATTTGAGTGTGATTTATACCTGGAGTGAAGAACTTCAGATACTGTCATTAATGAAGGAACATCTGCAGCCTGATGAAACAAAACAAATACACAACCATTAAAACATTTGTGTACTTGTATTGTATCTGTACACTTGTATGTGTGTGTGTACCTGTGTGTCAGGCAGTTGTTCAGTCAGTGTGTGTATGCGCCACTGTGGCAGCATCAGGAGGGTGGGGCTACTGAGCAGTTTAACTCCGCCCCTCACTGAAACACTCTCTGCTTTTAACACACTCACATCCTGACAGAAAAAGAGAGAATGGCACAAAATGACAAAACTGCAAAAACTTTCACAAAATCACAAGCTCCAATCTGATTGGCTGCTGTACGTAATGTCCAGGAGCATTTGTGTGTGTGTGTGTGTGTGTGTGAATGTGTGTCTGTGAGTGTGTGTGTGTGTGTGTGTGTGTGCTGTGTGTGTCTGTGTGTGTAATACCTCTGTGTTGAGAGCGATTAATCTGTACACAGTTCCAGGATTAAGGACTGGAAACCACCGAACACACACATCTGTAAAGTGCATCTCCATCTGTAACACACACACACACACACTTACAAATAAGATAATACCTTCAGGTACATTAAAACTACACTTCCACTAGATGGCAGCAAGTACTAGAAAAAATATTTTTCCTCTATCACATTCCATCACAGTGTACAGATCTAAAATGTAGGTGGCGCTCTAACACATTTTATTCCTCACAGATGTGCTCGTCCATAGACATTCAGTCTAATGTTACAGTTCAAGCAACACCCTCATTATTTCATTGAATATCTCGGCCTCTGAGTGGACTAGAAGATCAATCATTGGTGTCATTAGAAAGCTGAGATCCTTCCCTTTTGTGATGTTATAAAACATTTTATCATCAGTAGTCGATAAAATATTTACTAATGATTTGTTTTGTATGCTTTTCCTGCTGGATGGCATATTTTGTTCTGGACATCTAAGATATAACATTGGATTATTCACACAAGCAAGCTCACAGACAAGTAAACAACGGCTCATTTTTTAGAGAACTTCCTAATGTAAAAGCAGATATAAAGTTTTTAGCAATTTGGGGCTTACAGCAGCAGTTATCGGAGCATAAAAGAGACGTTTATATTTGATGTCTTAAAGAAATCATATTTTACATTGTGATTCTTTTGAAAATCTTTTGAAAATTGTGGTATTAGGACAACAAAATAACCTATACAGTCACATTCATGAGAGTGAGAGCTTTCATTTGATATATTACTTGTTTATTTAGGTGCTAAGTAAAGGACTTTTATTTTTATATAAATATTTCTACCCCATTACCACTAGGGGGCGCTAATTTGTGACACGGATTTTTCGAGGCCTTATTTTGCTATATTAAGAAACATAAATGCAGTAGTGATGGTTATCTCTGAAAAGTTCAGATTCTAAGCTTTCAAATAATACCTCATATGCCTGACTTATTTATATAGTATATGTTTTAAACGTTAACCTTTTTCTCGATATAGCACCCCCCTTTGGACCCGCAGGCAGGTCCAAAGAGTTTAACAGGTACAAAAAAATACAATAAAAAAAAAAGGTGAGTTCCCAGTGAATTTCCATGACATTTTCAGGGGATTTCTGATTACTGGTACATACTTTTCAAAATAATTTAGATTCAAATTTGCTAATGAATCATTTAGACTAATTTGTGATTGTGAAATAATTAATTGAAAAGAACAGACTAAAAAGAACAATTTATTGACAAAACAGACATCACTATGGCTTGCGACTAGCAAGTTTTACTCTACACAATCTCTACAAGAGACATATTTAGCATATGAAATATTTAAAAATGGTGGTTTGGACAAAACCTCAGATGAATTTTGAAGCAATATGATTTGTTGAACAGTGTAAAGCTGTGAATGTGTGATTCATACCGTCGTTCTCGCTCCATCTCTCTCTCTCTCTCGTATCCGGCAGTTCTTCGGATCGCTGCTCCAGCTCTGAACATCTCCCAGGCACGTTGCTCTGACCACAAACGCCAGCTGCAGTGTGTGTGTGTCACCGGACACAGAACAGTTCCTGAACGTCACGCCCTGCTTCGACTCAAGCCTGAACAGCACACTCACACATGGGGTCAGAGGTCGTTTAGATGTTGGAGCATCACTGACATCATCATCATCACCATCATCCTCTCTGCGTCTCTTAGCAGTTTCTCTCCTGTTGAACGTCTCACCGCTGTCATCCTGATTGGCTCGTCTCTCTGTGGACTCTGAACTCACGACTGTCAGACGGATGCTCATGGATGCAGACGGACTGATTATGATCAGATCATTCACACACAGCTGAAGATACACCCTGAAAACACACACACACACACACACACACACACACAAAAATGGGTCATCGGTAAATAAAGTTGTACGAGGAGAAAACAAGAAATCTTTTTAAAAACTAGTTTAAAAAACACGTGTCAAGTTCGTAGAAATGTAATATTTGTGTTTATGTTGGTTTCATACAATTTTGAAAAACATTTACAGCCTTTTCTACAAAAATAATGGATTTAATGACATTAAAAATGTTAAGTGGTGAAACAATAATTTAAAAGGTATTAAAATAGTTTCCCTGTGCCTTTAATACGAGTGTGTGTGTGTGAGCTCGTGTGTACCTGCAGAGAGAGAGAGAGAGAGAGAGAGTTTGTGTGTGTGTGTACCTGCAGTGTTTGTGTGTGTTTTTGTGTGTACCTGCAGTGTTTGTGTGTTTGTGTGTGTGTGTGTGTACTTGCAGTGTTTGTGTGTGTGTGTACCTGCAGTGTGTGTGTTTGTGTGTGTGTACCAGCAGTGTTTGTGTGTGTGCCTGTGTGTGTACCTGCAGTGTTTGTGCGTGTGTGTGTGTATACCTGCGGTGTTTGTGTGTGTGTGTGGTTGTGTGTGTGTGTGTACCTGCAGTGTTTGTGTGTGTGTGTGTGTGTGTGCGTGTGTGTGTACCTGCAGTGTTTGTGTGTGTGTGTGTGTTTGTGTGTGTGTACCTGCAGTGTTTGTACTTGCAGTGTTTGTGTGTGTGTGTGTACCTGCAGTGTTTGTGTGTGTGTGTACCTGCAGTGTTTGTGTGTTTGTGTGTGTGTGTGTGTACCTGCAGTGTTTGTGTGTGTGCCTGCAGTGTTTGTGTTTGTGTGTGTGCCTGCAGTGTTTGTGTGTGTGTGTGTGCGCGTGTGTGTGTACCTGAAGTGTTTGTGTGTGCACTTGCAGTGTTTGTGTGTGTGTGTGTGTACCTGCATTGTTTGTGTGTGTGTGTGTGTGTGCGCACTTGCGGTGTTTGTGTGTGTGTGTGTACCTGCAGTGTTTGTGTGTGTGTGTGTGTACCTGCAGTGTTTTTGTGTGTGTGTGTTTGTGTGTGCACTTGCAGTGTTTGTGTGTGTGTGTGTGTGTACCTGCAGTGTTTGTGTGTGTGTGTGTGAGTGTACCTGCAGTGTTTGTGTGTGTACTTACCTGCAGTGTTTGTGTGTACCTGCAGTGTTTGTATGTGTGTGTGTGTGTGTGTGTGTGTACCTGCAGTGTTTGTGTGTGTGTGTGTGTGTGTACCTGCAGTGTTTGTGTACCTGCAGTGTTTGTGTGTGTGTGTGTGTGTGTGTGTGTACCTGCAGTGTTTGTGTACCTGCAGTGTTTGTGTGTGTGTGTGTGTACCTGCAGTGTTTTTGTGTGTGTGTGTTTGTGTGTGCACTTGCAGTGTTTGTGTGTGTGTGTGTGTGTACCTGCAGTGTTTGTGTGTGTGTGTGTGTGTGAGTGTACCTGCAGTGTTTGTGTGTGTACTTACCTGCAGTGTTTGTGTGTGTGTGTACCTGCAGTGTTTGTATGTGTGTGTGTGTACCTGCAGTGTTTGTGTGTGTGTGTGTGTGTGTGTACCTGCAGTGTTTGTGTACCTGCAGTGTTTGTGTGTGTGTGTGTGTGTGTGTGTGTGTGTACCTGCAGTGTTTGTGTACCTGCAGTGTTTGTGTGTGTGTGTGTGTACCTGCAGTGTTTGTGTGTGTGTGTACCTGCAGTGTTTGCGTGTGTGTGTGTGTGTGTGTGTACCTGCAGTGTTTGCGTGTGTGTGTGTGTGTGTACCTGCAGTGTTTGTGTGTGTGTGTGTGTGTGCGCGTGTGTGTACCTGCAGTGTTTGTGTGTGTGTGTGTGTGTGTGTGTGTGCGCGTGTGTGTACCTGCAGTGTTTGTGTGTGCACACCTGCAGTGTTTGTGTGTGTGTGTGTGCCTGCAGTGTTTGTGTGTGTGTGTGTGCCTGCAGTGTTTGTGTGTGTGTGTATACCTGCAGTGTTTGTGCGTGATGTAGCTCAGTTGATCCGTGTTTTTCCAGGAGGGGAAGTCTGTCTTCATAAACCGCTCCATGACTAAAGTACAGCGCCGCACACACACCAGGCAACCTCAACACACACACACACACAACTGTGGTAAAATCACTTTAACACACAGGCTTCAGTGGTTTATTGCTTTTATTTTAAAAAAAAACACACAAATATTTATTAAATCATGTGATATGCTACACTCCATCTAAAATTATTTTAAACAGCATTTTGCTAAATATTTAATAATTATTTTGCATGCAGCTTTTATGAGCTCATATCAATTCAGAGAAATACTTCTAGACCATTTAGAAGAGACCAGGGCTAGTTGTCACAAAGACTGCATCTCAGTAACGGTCCGATTTGTGCGAATGTGTTTTCTCAAGCAGAGATTTAATGATGGTTTCAAAGTCAATTATCGTTATCATCATATATTGTTTTCTAGCTCTAATCAAAGCACTTTCCATTTGACCTCACATATATTTTAACCTAAAATCTTCATATAAATAAAAATAAGTTAATGGACATGTTATGCATCAATTAACCAAATAAATGTGTTTTTTTTATTATAGTCATAAAATAAGTAATAGATTAAATGTTCACTGTTGAATTATGTTCATATGTGTATTAGCTGTTTAACAACGCCTTTAAATGTGACTCATCCAATCAGATTTTAGAGACGGATCTAGTGTGTATCTGGTTACCCAGCCAGGCCGTGTTGATGTCTGATGTTCTGGCTCCTGATTGGTCGGTTTGTACACACACGCAGTCGAGTGTGTGTGTTTGGTCTCTGAGCTGCAATGTGGCTCGAGTGGAATCCAGTTCTAGAATCCCGACCAACAGAACCGGATCAGAAACTGCTTCGGCAAGCGGGACAGTGTGAACGGACCAGGACAGAGCGGCGTTCAGCTCCACTGAGGTCATGTGAGCAGCGGCCGGTGGTAGAAGAGACGAGAGAGAGAGCGACGCCCACACCTCACTGATCATCCAATCAGAAACCTGCTTCACTGACCACAACACTACACACGGCCAACACACACAATACTGACACACACACACACACACACACACACAATACTTAATTATATTTCACATAAAGAAAATGAAGCCTATTTAGAACCATTAAGATTTCTTTTTAATTGTGACATTATTTTCACACAATTCTCATTACATAATGCATCAGGACATTTTACTTTTATCGTTCCTGTTGTTTTCAGTGATGAACGCCCAAGTTTGCAACACTGCTCAATCCACAATCAGAACTGAATGCATTCAGCCAGCAAGCCTATTTATAGGCTACAGCCCCACCTACAGGGCATACCAACTTAACAGGAACAAACGAAAAAGTTTGCAACAATCAAATCAAATAATATAAACACCCAACACAACAAGACTTAAACTTCCCAAACACGTACTACAACAACCATTAACAGAAGAAAGTTTAACAACAAATGAAATGGCCAAAAACAACTGTTCCTAAATTCTCCCCTCTGACATCACATTAAAATGGTAGCTTCCACAGGAAGTGATGTGGCTGTTGCTTTAAAAAGCAGTTTGACCCAGATTATGGGTTTGGTTGTACAGAGTGTGAACCGGGAAGTTTAACTGCTACCAGGTTTGTGGGCAATGCACAGTACATGTGATATGGGTGTATGTAGCCCAAGTTAACCCGTGACAGTGATAATGAGAACTGGGGGTTAAAATGTGCGTAACAGTCCTGAAAATAATGTCATAATGTAAAAATATTAACAGGCCCTAAAATAGGCTTAATTTACTATAGGCAAACTATACTTTCTTTTTGCTTCTTCAGGCAGGTTTGGTGAGAATCATCCATCAGTTTATAAAAAACAGGAAACACATTTACAGTAAATGGCTAATATTTCTCCAACAACAAATACAATAACAAAATAAATGTTTCATAAAGAAAATAAAGCGTGTTTTTTGAAGGTCCATTAAAATATTTTGCATTGTGTCATTGCTTTCATGTCAATTAAGCACATTTTGCTCAAATTATCACTACTGTAAATGTATACATATATACACTGTATATATTAGGGCTGTCGATTTAACGCGTTAATTATATATGTAAAAAAATATAGTGAATAACTGAGTCTGTAAACACAAGGGAATAACTGTGTCTGTAAACAGAAGTGAATAACTGTGTCTGTAAACAGAAGTGAATAACTGTGTCTGTAAACACAAGTGAATAACTGCGTCTGTAAACACAAGGGAATAACTGTGTCTGTAAACACAAGGGAATAACTGCGTCTGTAAACACAAGGGAATAACTGCGTCTGTAAACACAAGGGAATAACTGTGTCTGTAAACACAAGGGAATAACTGTGTCTGTAAACACAAGGGAATAACTGTGTCTGTAAACACAAGGGAATAACTGTGTCTGTAAACACAAGGGAATAACTGTGTCTGTAAACACAAGGGAATAACTGTGTCTGTAAACAGAAGTGAATAACTGCGTCTGTAAACACAAGGGAATAACTGCATCTGTAAACACAAGGGAATAACTGCGTCTGTAAACACAAGTGAATAACTGCGTCTGTAAACACAAGGGAATAACTGCGTCTGTAAACAGAAGTGAATAACTGCGTCTGTAAACAGAAGTGAATAACTGTGTCTGTAAACACAAGGGAATAACTGTGTCTGTAAACACAAGGGAATAACTGTGTCTGTAAACACAAGGGAATAACTGCGTCTGTAAACACAAGGGAATAACTGCGTCTGTAAACACAAGGGAATAACTGCGTCTGTAAACACAAGGGAATAACTGCGTCTGTAAACACAAGGGAATAACTGCGTCTGTAAACACAAGGGAATAACTGTGTCTGTAAACACAAGTGAATAACTGTGTCTGTAAACACAAGTGAATAACTGTGTCTGTAAATACAAGGGAATAACTGTGTCTGTAAACACAAGGGAATAACTGCGTCTGTAAACACAAGGGAATAACTGCGTCTGTAAACACAAGGGAATAACTGCGTCTGTAAACACAAGGGAATAACTGCGTCTGTAAACACAAGGGAATAACTGCGTCTGTAAACACAAGGGAATAACTGCGTCTGTAAACACAAGGGAATAACTGCGTCTGTAAACACAAGGGAATAACTGCGTCTGTAAACACAAGGGAATAACTGCGTCTGTAAACACAAGTGAATAACTGTGTCTGTAAACACAAGTGAATAACTGTGTCTGTAAACACAAGGGAATAACTGTGTCTGTAAACAGAAGTGAATAACTGTGTCTGTAAACAGAAAGGAATAACTGCGTCTGTAAACAGAAAGGAATAACTGTGTCTGTAAACACAAGTGAATAACTGTGTCTGTAAATACAAGGGAATAACTGTGTCTGTAAACACAAGGGAATAACTGCGTCTGTAAACACAAGGGAATAACTGCGTCTGTAAACACAAGGGAATAACTGTGTCTGTAAACACAAGTGAATAACTGCGTCTGTAAACACAAGGGAATAACTGTGTCTGTAAACAGAAGTGAATAACTGTGTCTGTAAACAGAAGTGAATAACTGCGTCTGTAAACACAAGGGAATAACTGCGTCTGTAAACACAAGGGAATAACTGTGTCTGTAAACAGAAGTGAATAACTGTGTCTGTAAACACAAGGGAATAACTGTGTCTGTAAACACAAGTGAATAACTGTGTCTGTAAACAGAAGTGAATAACTGTGTCTGTAAACAGAAAGGAATAACTGTGTCTGTAAACAGAAAGGAATAACTGTGTCTGTAAACAGAAAGGAATAACTGTGTCTGTAAACAGAAGTGAATAACTGCGTCTGTAAACACAAGGGAATAACTGCGTCTGTAAACACAAGTGAATAACTGTGTCTGTAAACAGAAAGGAATAACTGTGTCTGTAAATACAAGTGAATAACTGTGTCTGTAAATACAAGTGAATAACTGCGTCTGTAAACACAAGCGAATAACTGCGTCTGTAAACACAAGCGAATAACTGCATCTGTAAACACAAGCGAATAACTGCGTCTGTAAACAGAAGTGAATAACTGCGTCTGTAAACACAAGCGAATAACTGTGTCTGTAACAGAAGAGAATAACTGTGTCTGTAAACACAAGGGAATAACTGCGTCTGTAAACACAAGGGAATAACTGTGTCTGTAAACACAAGGGAATAACTGCGTCTGTAAACACAAGGGAATAACTGTCTGTAAACACAAGTGAATAACTGCGTCTGTAAATACAAGTGAATAATTGTGTCTGTAAACAGAAGTCCATATGACTCGTGCTGTGTTTCATGTTTCCTAAAATCACACAACAGATTTATGTGAGGAACTGACCCAAATTATAAATGGGTCATTCTCAAAAAATGTTGACTTTCCAACTTCCAAAATATTGAAATTTCCCGTTCAGTTTTTGCCTATAAAAGCTGAGGGTAAACATTTTATAACATGTTGACATTAATTTTTATTCATAAAGGATAACTTGTCTGTTGTTCTTTCTTTTATTATTTAATTTTGTTTCACAAACAAAGCAAGTTAACCCTAAATTAACACTAATGAGGGTTAAATGGGGTACAACACCAAATATTTGTGTGTGAAAATATTAGTTAAAATGTGAATTAATAACTTTTTAGCATGCTGCTAAAAATCACTACATGCATATTTAAGCAGCCTCTGAACTTTGACCCTCTGGGGTCTGAGGGTGTTTTGGGCCCTGGAGAAGTTTTGACATGCCTTGACATTTGTGCTTTTTTCAGTTGCTTAAAAACATATTAATGGCTAAAGTCTGATAACACTGTATTCAGCACAAACGTTTATGCGTGGTTTTTGAAAAAACAAAAATGTTAAGTCACTGAAATAATGTCCATATAACACATACTAAACATTTGTTCACAAGACTTTTGAGAACTGGATCTTGTAGCCTAGAGTTTTTGCTACAAAAATGATGTGAAAACCATCCTGATCACTCATTCATACAAAACTATATAGTCATTTAACTTTTGTAAGACACTTTTAGTGTTAGAAAGGCCATATGTGAGGAGGCGTGGATGATCATGAATATTGATGTGATTCACACCTGAGGAGACAAAGACCCCTCCCCTGAGAGAGAATGAATGTGAGGAGACTTAATGATTGAATGTATTTTTTGTAGCTTATTCACAAAATCAAGTTTAAGTTAAAAGAAGTAATCTGACTATAAATTTTCTTTACATAAAGACTTTACTTAAAAACTATAGACCTACACTACCGTTTAAAAGTTTTATATCTGTAAGATTTTTTTATTTTTTTTTAAATCTCTTCTGCTCACCAAGGCTGCTGTTTGTTATTTGATCCAAAATACAGCAAAAACAGTGATATTGTGAAATATTTTTACAATTTAAAATAACTGTTTTCTATTTGAATATATTGTAAAATGCAATTTATTCCTGTGATCAAAACTGAATTTTCAGCATCATTACTGCAGTCTTCAGTGTCACATGATCCTTCAGAAATCATTCTAATATGCTGATTTTCTAATATGGGCATATTTACAGCACATTTTACACATTTACACACAAACAGATATTTACAAGCTTCGTTGATGATAATGAGGCAGCATAAACACTAGTTAATATATAATCTAAACATTCATATTATTTTTTATATCATATTACATATCATATATCATACAGCATACAATTTAAATCCCTGCTTTAGCCGAAACAACATTTAAATGTAACACCTGTGTAGCGTGAAATCTTCCAAACGCGCAGAACAGTGAATGAATCTGATGATGAACTTGATGTTTTTTAAGGCATTGTTGGGGGCGTTTACCATTCGCATTGATCGTCTCAGCACATTACCGTATGAATAGCGCCCTCTGCTGGTGGGTGTGATCACATTAGCGATCATTAGCTGAGCCAGGAGAAACTGTACATCGCTTTGTTTCATACATATTACATTGCAGGAGAGTATTTGTTTTAAATTTGAATTGTTTTATTTAAAGTAGACATTTTAAGCTTTCTTTAGACATATGTTTCATGTTTGTCTGATAAATATTTGCAGAGTTTCACTTCATTTTTGTGACGTGTTTCAGAAAGATGCTCACGGAGACAGAGACGGCTGAAAGCACACCCTGTTTATTTTCTTTATTTTACAAAAGCACAAGGTTTTGTTGTTATTGTGAGTGAACCCAAATAAAAGTAGACCCTTTATAGTTTCTAATGATGTCTTACACTTATCTGTATGCACAAAAATTTTAAGTTGTTTCCGCTGTTATGAGGAACAAATCCAGCAGGACGCGCCGGCGCATCCGTCAACCCCAGAGGGTTAAACCTTAACAATTATTTTCCAAAAATGTTAACACTGATAACACCAATGCCATGAAATCAAAGGAAAAACATTCTTTTTAAATTATTAAAATTATTAATAATAATTTTGTTTTGCTTTTTTGCACACTGTTCGGCCTTGCACTAATGCTTTTATTAAAAATAAGTACAAAATAAATATATTTGCACTTCTATATTTCATATCATTAAAGATTAGGTTATAAAATTATACAATTATTATATTTTATTTTCTTCGCTATTTGAAAGCTTTTTCATGACTAAAAAAGTCAAGGGACATGTTTGTCAACATATATTGATACTGACCCAAATGTTGTCAGAAATCACCTATTTTTGTGAGACACAACACTGTCTTTACACAAGGGGGCGCTAGACGACTCACAAAACTGAATCCTCCATTGATCGGCATTCAAATCTCAGAACGTTTTACATCTCATGCGTGTACATTGTAATTAAAACTGATAGTTGCAAGAATTCACATTTGTTAAATCCGCCACAGCAGTATCTATAAAATATATTTTTTTTAAATCCTCCAGCAACACTTGATTGTGATTGGCCCATTCTGAACAGCGGTGACAAAAGTAACAGGAGTCACGTGACAGCGCTGTGCTTCAGCAGTGGTCTGTCGTTGTGTTTTTCCGAAAATAATTAATTACATTTCATTTATTAAATGATTTAAGCAACGTATTTTAAGATTCAAGAACTTTTTTAAGCACCTCTTAGTAAAAATAGATATTTTCAAGCATTTTCCAGACTTCAATTTGAAAAAGCCAAATTCAGGTACTTCAAGCACCTTGTACAAACTGTACGAACCCTGTATTTTACAAAAATGAAGAGTGATTTTTACAGTAACCATCACTGAGAATAATTTAGGTGTATTATAATAATGAGAGAAATACCAATATAAATAATGACTTAAATTTCAGTCTGTATGTTTTTGTGTCTTGTAAAAGTGGATATAAATAAATCTTATGTTTGTTACCGTGGTAATAGGACACTTGTGTGGCTCCTGTAGCATCTCTGTGTAAATGTCTCTCTTTGTGTGTGTTTTCTGTTCAGCGTCACACACACAGTCCAACAGTCGCCCGGTGACAACACACACACGTTCTGGTCGCACCCAGCGTGGACACAATCTGAAACACACACGCAAACTATCATTCGCAGCGATTTATGAGAATGGTTTTTACATTCATTTTACACAGGAAGTTGTTCTGTTTGTGTGATGTCGTTATATTTCACCTCTCTTTGACGGCATTGTGACAGTAGCTGAGCCAGAGAAACTGTGACACGCCCAGATTCTTCTCCAGCAGGTGGCACTGCAGTGGACTGTGTGAACCCGACGCCTCGACCTTTGAACTCAAACAGCTGAAGGTGATAATCTGCACACTGGTGCGCAAACACGCGCACAGAACCACATCTGCCGCAAACGGGGACGGGCGAAACAAGAAATGAACATTATGAAGCTGAAGAAAGAGATGGAAAGACTAAATCAGGCTCAGTTCACATGACACACAATTCTGATTTGTATTTCACGTATCTGTATTTCTGATCTTCGGAACTACAGGTGTGATGACATCATCACACTCACCTGAATCTCCGCCCCCGGTCTCAAGCCGCCGCCCCACTTCTGAGCCGGCTGATAGGCCAGACAGAGCCACACCTTCTTGTCAATCTCATATAGCCCCACCTCTGCATTCAATATCTTTGTGATCACACCCTGTCAATCAAACAAACTGTTACCACAACAAAAGGGTCACACTACAGGTCACTTGCTCGATTGACAGCAGGTCTTACAGGTGAACATGAGAAAATGTTTAATCCAAATTATACCGAAAGAAGCATTTTTGTATTGTAGCTTTATGCAAATTATGCAAATCAGACCATCTTATTAAATATGCATATATTTGTATGTAATTAAGTGAGATGATCAAAACTCAATGGTTAGTAATTATAAGACACATTTGTCAAAATGTTGTTTATTACACAAAATATAGGCTATATAATTTTTTTTTTTTATGTCAAACCAACTACATTTCACAAACATCCCCGGCTGAATTTTTTTATTTTGCTAATCTTTTTTGGGACGAAAGATTAAAATAATAATAATAATAATAATTTAATGCCACAGATCAATTTTTACTGACTAATCCTTTATTTTGCAGACAGAAAATGACATTTTTCAACTATAGAGTAAAACTAAAGATAAAAATAAAAAAACACCCTTAGAAAGGTGTGAGCATCATGATTTTATGTTTACACAGAGATAAGTAGCTCTATTTCTAAAATCAGTTGACTTCAGCAGCTCTCGTTGCTTCATATGCCAATGGTGAAAACACTTTTTTTGTGTTGTTTTTTCCATGTTTGAGTGTCTATAACTCCAGAAGTATTAAAGATATCTTAATATTCTTTTATATTCTGGTTCACAATGAACTTTTCTTTTTGAATCGTAATTTTGAAGGTCCTAAATTGTTAAATCCCAGAGATATGGGGCTCTCAATGTGGCTTCATGCATAATTTGTTCAAATTGACACATTTTGTAACACCAAATTTGGGTCACATGGTATGAAGCTAGTTTTTCAAAGGTCTGAAGTACAAACAATGTTGAAACGAAGCACATAAAAACATATCAAAAAGAGTTCCAGAGTCCAAAAATGCACTATTATTAAGAAACAGACAGGTAAAGTTTGTCAAGAAAAATGTTGTTGGCTTGACAAATCCTCGCCTGAAAGTTTAAACTAGTTTTAGAAGTTTTAAGTTTGATGGATATACATACATTAGAGTAAGACAAACAGACTCTCAGAGAGAGAGAGAGAGAGAGAGCAACTTAAAGCAGATCAAAGACTTTTGTGGGTTTGTTTACATTTGAATTTTTGACAGATGGTGTTTGAATTAACGAGCATTCCGTTGACCTGTTTGAACATTCCGTCAATGCAAGTCTATGGGATATTTCTGAGTTTTAATTGTCTGCTGTACAAAAACCGTGAGTCCGATCAGTTAGAAAAGACATGGCACAATATTCCAGAACAGTCTGCAGGTCTGTACCAAGTTTGGTGGATGTAGACTGAAAGCTCTACGAGGAGTTAGTGTTAGAATGTTTTGTTTATGTTTAGTAAATTTAACCCTGTAAAGTCTGACATATGAAAGAATTGTCAGAACATTATAATTTTTTGACATTAAACTGATTTTAGTACCATTAGACAAACTATAAAAAGAAATCGTAAAAATAAAATTATTTTTTTTATTTTTTTGTATGTGTCATATTTGACCCATTAGGCTTTAAAGGTCATTATCCTCCTGATTTTTGTGTAGGACATTAGTTATTGAAGTTTGTCTACATTGGTAAATCTTGGGGTATTATCAGAGGACTCTCTGGGCTTTTCAGAGATACCAAATGTTTGAGAGTTTGACCATGACAACTTCCTCTTCTTGCTTTATAAATATGGATTGAAATGTATCAGAGTACAAATACAGTATGAATAAAATAATTTTTATCATATGTATTTTATGCACCAAACACTATATTGACATTTAAAAAAGGGAAATTGTAAAACCTTTTTCACTGGGTCTCGGGAACTTATGGTGAGATGACATCATAACAGCTTGTGATGTAAAATAATGAGATCTTTATAATGACAGCAGGCTGCATATAGAAATATTAGTTCACACTTTAAATATATCGTATAAAATGTATATGTCAGATTTTTATTGTGGTGTGCATGAATGTAATGTAATGGTGATTGAGAGATATTCCTCAAAAGTCTGTTGTATCATATTTGATACATGGATTTCAAAGGGGCTTTTTCAATAAAATAATATACAAACTTTTAACCAAGCACAAGTTGCTTATATTCAGCAAATACTCATTTGAAAATATCTGTAACAATATAATCATTACTATTACTTTATTAAAATAAGCTGTCATTTATCCATACATAAAAGTCACATTTTGCACGCCATTTTAAATAGATCGATATAAACACTGAAACCACTTTTTTCTAGATGGTGCCGTACACATGTGAAACTTACATACCATAGATTGATTGACTCATCAGCTTGAATAGAGAGTGAAACAGGAGCCGTCAAACGTTGTTTCATATTTGATACACGCTATTATCGGGTTAAAAAAACCTAAACAAAGTTTGTATAATGACTTTGTCAAGCCAACATAATAAGTAAAGGCTCTTTAGTTAGTGTAATACCCTTTATGCATGTAAACAAACATGCCTTTTGACCAGTTAAGATAAACTTAGCTCATAAAATTCCCAAAGCCCCTCTGATAATTATCAGCAATATGATTTTAGAAGAAAAGTGTAAAATTAGAGGTCTGAACCTATTATGAAAAATAAAGTATCTCCTTTGAAAAATGCGAACGTCACCTCATGATAAAAAAATGACTCATTAAAAAATCATACTTTTTTTTTTGGCTGATAGTTTGGATGTTTTCTGAAAGTTTAAAGCTGCAAAATATTGCTGAAAGACAAATTGATCAGATACAAACAGCCTCACCTTGTAGCTGATGAGTGTGGAGTGTTTTCTTCTCACTGAAGGGGCGGAGCTTGAGGCTACACCTGAGGACAGGTGTGTGTCAGGTGTGTGTGTTTGTATGTCCATCACTGCGTGTGTATCTGTATCCTCTGAGTTTTCCTGCGGCTGCACGTGTGGATGGAGGCGGGACTGACGGGTGACTGACAGCACCGGATGCCCCGCCCATCCCCGCAGAGAACACACCCGCAGCGCTGATATGCAAACGCTCTGCCCGACACAAACACAACGCTGCCAGTACTGATGCTTCACTTCCTGAGAGACACAAGAACAGATCTCAGCTGATTATTCTGAATGACAGAGCGCCCCCTGTTGAACTGTCTCACTATTACTGCCGTATGTTACTACTGAACTGTTGCAATCCAACTTCGTATTTGCTACTATTTCTAAAATGGATATTTTTTTAAATTAGGGATCGCATTGATATTCTATGATATTCATGTAACCAACATGCAGATAGCAGTTTTGTTGTCAAAAATATCACATATTTAGATTGAATTTTATAAATAAAATAAAAAAGGCACATTTTATTCAGGACAAATGGGGTTCTTGATATCCGTGACTAAAATGTATGATATTTGTACAAAAATATGTTTGTTGGCTCTCTGGCATCGTCGCCGCTCCTTCATCGCGCCATTGAAAAGTCAGGGAAGCTCACTCTAACCTATTGACTCCAGTACCCGCAGGTCCACACTGTCAATCATGGCCGAGCAGGAGCCCACCCCAGAGCAGCTAGCTGCCATCGCTGCAGAGAATGAAGAGAGCGAGGCAGTCAACTACAAACCGCCTGCACAGAAGAGCCTTTAGGAGATCCAGGAGCTTGACAAAGATGTTGAAAGCCTGCGCAAGTACAAGGAGGCGCTGCTGGGCTCTGTCGATGTGGCCATAGATCCCAACGCTCCCAATGTTCAAGTGACACGGCTAACTCTTGTGTGTGAGACCGCCCCCGCCCCGCCCCGCTGACCCTTGACCTGCAAGGAGATCTGGAGTCTTATAAGAAGCAATCGTTTGTGCTAAATGAGGGAGTGGAGTACAGGATAAAGATCAACTTCAAGGTAAACAAGGACATTGTCTCGGGACTGAAGTATGTACAGCAAACTTTTAGGAAAGGGGTGAACATTGACAAGTCGGACTACATGGTGGGCAGCTACGGGCCTCGGCCGAACGAATACAAGTTCCTGACACCTTTAGAGGAGGCACCCAAAGGAATGCTGGCCCGCGGCACCTACAACATTAAATCCAAGTTCACTGATGACGACAAGCACGACCACCTGTCCTGGGAATGGAACCTCAATATCAAGAAGGACTGGAAAGATAGAGCTGATTCCAAACCCCAGTCATTTCCTTCCGGTCATCTTCCCTGTTTCTCCCTCCCCTTCTTCCTCTCCCACTTCCTGCCACCATCATCATCATCATAATCTTGGATTAACTGATTTAAAGCAAAAGGATCTCTCACTCCGTCCACTTTCCTGCAGTTTTCCATCTTACATCCCTCCCTCTATATTCCCATCCCTTTCCCTTTCCAATGAGTATTGAGGCTTTTCATGAAATATATTTGTGAAAACAAACAAAAACGTGTACAATCCATATTTGGTGTTTTGGTTTGTTTGTAAATAAAAGTACAAATCTGAGGGAAAAAATATTCATAAAAACCTCATGGATACTTTTGACATGGTTGTTATTAGTAATTGTAGAGCCGAGGAGGGCGGGGCCGGGCTGGAATGACGCACACCCGGTCCCCAATCAGCCTGATGGGGCGCGCGAGGGATAAAGGTGGCCGGGGACGACAGTTCGAGAGAGAGAGAGAGAATTACAGGCAGCTGTACTGTGTGTTTATGGTTGTGTGTTTTTGTTTAAGTTGTTTATTAAATGATTATTTAAGTTGTCAAGCTGGTTCTCGCCTCCCCCTTTACACTGGTGCCGAAACCCGGGAAGAAGGAGGAATTCCCGTCGCAGAGTCCTCGACACTCCCATCCACCCAGGGGAGCGCCGCTGCCATCCGACGGGGGACAGAGTAGCCCGACCACCAGGACGCGGGGAACGGCCGCCGTCCGCGAGGCAAATGGGGACGGGACTCCCCGACAGCCTGGAGCGAGGGAGCCGCTGCCAGGGTCGGAGGAGTGTCCCCACGGGATGCCTGGAACACGGAGGGGCATTCTGTTCGCTGGGGGTCGGAGGTCTGACTCCGGTCCGCCCGGGGAGGAGCGGCTGCCGTCCGCCTGCGAGGGTGGAGGAGCGATCGAGGACCACGCAACGGCGCATCAGAGAACTGGTGAGTTTTTTTTTCTCTCTCTCTCTCTCTCTGTCGCTCCGTGTTGGCCTTTCCCTCGCCATTTTGTTTTGTTGTTTTTCCCCTCCTGTCTCCTCCCAGGTCGAGGAAGGCGGGGATGACCCGCCGGCAGTCGGGGCGTAAGGCACGCCCCCCCCCCCCGGAGAGGAAGGGTGGGGGGATGTACGTCATGCCGGGAGCTCCCCGGCCTGAGGCAACGCCGGGAGGAGTCTAGAGCCAAGGAGGGCGGGGCCGGGCTGGAATGACGCACGCCCAGTCCCCAATCAGCCTGATGGGGTGCGCGAGGGATAAAGGCGGCCGGGGATGACAGTTCGAGAGAGAGAGAGAATTACAGGCAGTTGTACTGTGTGTTTATGGTTGTGTGTTTTTGTTTAAGTTGTTTATTAAATTATGATTTAAGTTGTCAAACCGGTTCTCGCCTCCTCCTTTCCACTGAACCCCCTTTACAGTAATCTTTACTCCCCATCTTCCTCTTGTGTCTGAAACCCTTCCCATTTATCCAGTGTCATTCCTTTTTCAAACATTCCTTTATTTTGTTTTAACCATGATCTGCCTTGATGAGTGTAATGTGAGAAGGTGCCGCTTGCTCTTACTTTGCCACTGTCATTCCCTCAAGAACTCAAGTTTGCTTTTGCCCAGAGGGGGAAAAAAACCTGTCCAAGGCCTTTGAGATAAGTTAGGGTTAGGGTTAAAAATGTAGAAATGTAAGCAATGTGGCGGAGCAGGTGTTTACTTAGCTCTTGGTATGTATGTGTGACCATGTATTGCTTTAGATATGTAGGGTTCGCAGGATGTCGTAATCTTTCTCGAAACTGACGTCTCGTCAACTAGGGGGAGCTTTAATGGTGCAAGTTTTTCATTTTAACCATTTCATCGCCATGTGGCCTTAAAATATTCCTGTAGCAAAATATTTAGGAGCTGCCTTTTAAGTGTCTAGTTTTCCAATCAAACCCAATCAGATCTTTGTCTTATGGAGGCCAAGTTGCTTCACTGACTATTGTGTCCTTAATGGACTAGCGGTCTCATCTTTTACGTCATTCAATTGGCTTGATTCAGGATGGACCAAACTTGAAGGCCAGTAGTAGTTGGTCAATCTTGATGCGGAGCAAATAGTTCACCCACCCAAATTATTGTACCTCCAACAGATTCATTCTTGCTCACAAACCTCCTGCTTTCCATAAACGACTAGTGCTCAATTCGACGAATGTGCCCTTTGCTTGTGGATGTTTTTGAGCGGAAAAGGGTTGACCTCAAGTATTTAACTACTCAACTACATTACAAACACCACTGATTGTGCCTCCAGTATTGTCAAAAACGAGCTGCTCAAGGTGTGGAAAACCTACGGGAACTGAAGTCAGAACTACAAAGGAGGTGCATTTCTAGTTGCTACAGATTTGGAGGTCTAAGAGTGCACCTAAAACTTAATACTCTCAGTGTCAGTCCAGATGTAGTTTAACCTAAACGTTCCAACGAGAGGATGTGCTCCAATCACTGTACTGTTTTATACACGCTTATTTCTTCGGCAACATTGCCTGCGAGGTAGGAACTTGCTGTGCTGGTCCAGATCGCTGCTTCTGTCTTCATTTGTTTGGTTTCTCTGTATACTTATCTCTATGAAAGCTGGAGACTACTGTTCACCTGTGTCAACATTAAAGTGTTCAGAACAGACAAAAAAAATACGTTTGTTTATAAGGAAAGTATTTAATTACCTTTACTTGATGGTTCCACCACATGACTATAAATGTTTGTTTTATCAAACAGACATAAAGACTTGACACACGTTTTAAATTAGACTTTTAAAAGATTTCTAATTTTTATCACCTTGGACAACCTTATTGTCAACGACTATTAGGCAAAAATAAAAATGTTGAGTTTATGTTGAGCTACATCAAACTGAACAGAAATGTCGGAGCTTCAACTACTATTCATTGTGTAGTTAGTGTTGACAGGAAATGAATATACTCACCGTGATGAGTACAGGCACTGAAGATCCTCCCTCACTGAGAATCAGACAGAAGAAACTTTTCCCAGAAATCACCAGCAGAGGGCAGACGACACTCACCTGTCCACTGACACACACCTGCACCTGAACATCACACCTGAGAGAGAGAGAGAGTCCATCAGACTGAAATAAGCGTGTTGAAGGGATTGTTCATCTACTCACCCTCGTGCATTTCCATGTTTTGCCCTTGTGGTAAAAGAAAAGGTACAAAACCTGATGATTTTCACTCAGCTTCACTTTCACTCAGCTTCACTTCATATTTATCGTCTTTCTTAACCTCCTGAGACCCGAGCGTGACTGCTGTGTGCATTTTCCATTTCCCTTTTTGATGCTCGTAGCACCTAATAAACAAGCAAAAAACTTTCTTTTTTCTAGACCATATAGATTTCCTAAAATAATGAATGTCCTCATATGTGGACAGCGGGACTAAGTTGTGAAATGTTAAATAATATCAAGCTATAGAAAGTCAAATAGTTTATTATGTGTCCAGGAGTGTTGATTATTCATGTTTTTGAGATGTTACAGACATTACATCAGAAATTAGCATATTTAAAGTAATGTCCAGCATCATCCAATCACTGTCAATCATGTTAAAATAAAATGATACATTATAAATTCTGAATCTATGTACTGATTATCATTGTCACATGTCTGTCAAACATGTTGAGTGATCCAAACATCATCTGCAGCCTGAAACTGAACTTTTGATCAGATTTTAGGAGTGAATGCACTTAACTGCATAGAGAGCTATAGGATGCTCCCTTGCTCCCTATTTAGTGAATGACTTAACCTCCAGTGTGCTGTCTGTCTGCACTGGTCTCAGAACAGTTTGAAATGCACCTTATTTTCATCCTAACTCCATATAAAGCCTCTGAAAGACACATTTGTCAGTTTTTGGATGAACCCATTTATTCTCAATGTGATAATGTACAGTAAATATAGGAATGCATTTAATAATATTAATATTACCGTACTGTACAGTGATAACCAAATAAAATAACAACATTTATACTAAAATGAAGCTAAATGACCCAAAGATGTGTTAATGTTGAAAGTTATTTACTTAAAAAAGTTTTTTAAACTTTTGTGGGAATAATGTCCCAAAATCCACATATGTGGACATCATGTTTATCAGGACGCTGACACGTGAAAAATGAACAGATTTTTTAAAGCAGCGTATCAAACAAAACTAGAGACTCTCCTCTTTACAACCATTCAGGTTTAAATGAAAAAGTTTAAAAGAGATTTCTTACAAGAGGCACTTTTGTTGGCGCTGCGCCCGTAGAAGAGCGTCACAGAAAATGACGGCATTCTGTTGTGTCACGTGACTCGTTGTGGCACTGTTTAACCCTTAAATGACAGTCTAGAGTGTTACGAACAGCATTCAGTCAGTTTTAATTCATTTAAATTAAAGTTGCGTATAGCGAAGCCAAAATACTATGTCCACGCATGTGGACGCGGGGTCACACAAGGTTAAACACAGGTTTGTGTACTGACACCTAGTGGCCAATAATTGAATCAACAATGCTTATTAGTGCTCAATTAATAACACAGAAACGAATAACACAACTGCTCAACAATAAAGAAATTAAAAGAAACAGAATTGGGGAGTCTTCTTTCTCTATACACCCCATGTGGAACCCAAAAGGAGAATTTGAGTCTTCTCGCAGCTCTTTTTTCTTAGTACAATAGTGACGGCGTCTGTCAAGCTCCAAAAAGTAAATAAAACAGTTACAGTATATTTAAAGTCTTCTAAAGTCATTTGAAAAGAACTAAATTTAAGCTGTTATTCATGGTAAATCTTCCCTTCTGTTCATTTACGGCACATGCAAAAACAATGCCACTGTGTCATCAGTCAAGTCAACCCTTTTTTTTCATCTGAACGTGATCACAAATGAGATCTGAATAACAACTTTTCTTTCTGTTCCTCACACAAAGCTATCATATGATATCAGAGGACTCTGAATATAGCGCACGAGTCGTATGGACGACTTTTATTTGTGCTATTTGTAGCTTGACAGTCGTGGTCACTATAAACTGCCGTTGTATGAAAAAGAGCAGCGTAAACATTCTGCTGAATATCTCCTTTTGTGTTTCACTGAAGAAAGACCAGGTTTGGAACAACGTGAGTGTGAGTAAATGATGACACAATTTTGATTCTTTAATACACAGTGAAAGTTAAACCTCTGCTTCAGGAGTTCAGCTGCTTTCTTCACACTCATGACCTCACTCAGAGATCCTCCAGGGTCAAAGGTCATGGGCTCCGGGGTCACACAAACAGGGGACCCGATCAGCTCTAAGTATCCGGCGGTGGTCTCTCCTCTTACCGGTGCATTCTGGGGGATGTAGTTCCATGTGGGAAACAGCATGAGTCTTCCCAACCAGAGAGGAGACGACTTCAACATCTGGAGCAAAAACAAACACAGCTGTTAAAAAAAAAAACATCTAAAGAAATAATGAAGAACTACATGTAAATCATGTACCGTATATAATGAAACCTACGAATTCTCCCGCGTAACTCAACAGTTAAGGGTAGTTAAAAGATAAAAGTGTAGTTATACAGTTTATATTTATATAAAGTTATATAACAATTATGTGGAGTAGAATTTTGGACCAACTGGATTTAACCAGTGAACTTCCTGTCAACTGACCTCACACGGAACGCTCTCTCCAGCGTCTCTGACCCGCCAGACCCCGTCACTCGCCCCGACGTCCCGCCCATCACACAGATAGCCAATAAGAAGGAGGTTGTCACGTGGCAGTGCTCTGTGATTGGGCAGGGCTTGCTCCGCCCTCCTGGCTTGCTCCCGGTAGTGGGCGGAGCTCCAGCTGAGGCTGCTGCAGCACGCGGTGCGCTGCTCACGTTTCAACTCTGACAAAGACACAAACCTGACAGAATGCACACATGATGATGGTGTTAGGAATGGAATACTAGCGCACAGTATACACTACATGCTGCAAAAACAGTACAGTTGTTTGGTAAAAACACAAATACAAACACAAACAACTTGAATATACTCTGAGTATAACATACTATAAATGTAGTACACCTTTCTGAAGAGATCCGATTGTGATCAGACTGACCTGTAGCTGAGCGGTAGAGATGTGTCGTCTGAACTCACAGATCTCTGAATCTTCGACAGTACAGCGAGTGTTAACTGCACCACAGACAGACTGAGAGACGGGCTGATGAGAGGATACAGCTGCTGTCTCACACCCTCAAACACATCACACAGCCAGCGCTCATCCTGATGTGACATTAAACACATGACATCATCATCACACAGGCAGACAAAACACATGAACATCAAGCGGTGATATGTGTCAACATGTAACAATTTGAATCTCTTTTTCGCAGCTGTTACTAATATTACGTGCTCTGGATTACTTTCAACAGCAGAATAAGAATATGAACTTTTATTGACGTTTTAATCAGTCTGCTTGTCCGATCGGGCAAGTAAATTCTCTTTCACTTGCCCCTTCAAAAATCCACTTGTCCCGGACAAGCGTTAATGTCGGCTATCGGCTGATTAATCGGTTTTCAGCCTTTTCCACCATCTTAACTATCGGTATCGGCAAAATCCACTATCGGTCGACCTTTAGTCAACACTCTGTTTTCAAGTTTATTTTTAAGTTTATGCAAATTGTAGTAAATACTGCATCAAATAATTGTTTGTTTCACTTTAGAAATGTTGTGTACATCTGATTTGCTGTTGTTAAATTATATTATGTTTATCTGCATTTATATTCGCCATTGAACATCCTTATCGGTATCGGCCATTGTAAAACCTGTATCGGTTGACCACTACTGATAAATACTACATGAGCAGTAGTTCAACAACAGTCGATCATCATTAATCAATATCAGCAATCGCTTTTCATAATTTTCAGGTATTCCCCTAATCTGGTAGTATTTATAAAGAGATTTATTTCCTTTTCTCGGGACACTGCCGGTCAAAATCAACATGAATCAATACAATGCTCTATAAGTATTTACCAAATTAAACCTTTTATAGCCTATAGGCCTATATTCACCAGATGAAGAGATTTGTATGTATATTATAGGCAGACCGATATATCGGTTCTACCGATCAGTGTCGATAGTTGCTTTTTTAGAACTATCGGTTATCTGCAAAAATCAGTGTCGATAGTTTATATTATTCCTCCGTGTTCCTTTGATAATTATGTTTTTTTAATTGAAGTGAGGGCATGCAAAGAAAAATGTTACTATGTGGAAACGTCCCTCATCAGCACATAAATCGTGTCTCAAAGCCAAGGCGCCGTCATTTCAAAATAAGAGTCCCTGGTGTGTTTCAGGCTTGTTTATTGTTAAAATGTTTTGCACTCAATCTACTTTCTTTCTGATTATTATTGGTTGAAAAATAAACTACATCTGGGATTTTATTCATTTTGTACTCTGGTGCCAACAAAGAAAATGTTGTAACAGTCTATGAATCTATATGAAAAACTATCGGCCAATTAATCGGTTATCGGCCTTTTCCACCATCTTAGTTATCGGTATCTGCAAAATACACTACCGGTCAGCCTCTAATGTATATATAGAGGAACATGGAGAAATAAAGGAAAATTATTTTTGCTGATTACTGGTAGTTGCAAAAAGCAACTATCGGCACTGGTTAATCGGTAAAACCAATATATCGGTCGCTGTCTAATTTTGTCTCTTTAATGTAATTTAAAAAGAATATTTTTATAAATTGGAAGTGGGAAGTGCAACTATAAATTTTTGATAAACAAAAAACCTGTTGCTTTCAAATAATTGAACATTCATTCGACCATATATTCTTGATTGCTTTGGGTCATTATTTAAAAGAATCTATATGAAAAACTATCGGCCGATTAATCGGTTATCGGCCTTTTCCGCCATCTTAGTTATCTGTATCAGCAAAATCTACTATCGGTCGATCTCTAATGTATATATACAGTATATATAGAGGAACATGGAGAAATAAAGAAAAATTATTTTTGTTGATTACCATTGGTTATCAACCTTTTCCACCATCTTAGTTATCGGTATCGGCAAAATTCACTATCGGTCGGCCTCTAATGTATATACAGAGGAAAATGGAGAAATAAAGAAAAAATATTTTTGCTGATTGCCGATAGTTGCTTTTAGATTAATCTGCAAAATCCACTATCGGTCAACCTCTAATGTATATATACAGTATATATAGAGAAACATGGAGAAATAAAGAAAAATTATTTTTGTTGATTACCATCGGTTATCGACCTTTTCCACCATCTTAGTTATCGGTATCGGCAAAATTCACTATCGGTCGGCCTCTAATGTATATACAGAGGAAAATGGAGAAATAAAGAAAAAATATTTTTGCTGATTGCCGATAGTTGCTTTTAGATTAATCTGCAAAATCCACTATCAGTCAACCTCTAATGTATATATACAGTATATATAGAGAAACATGGAGAAATAAAGAAAAATTATTTTTGTTGATTACCATTGGTTATCGACCTTTTCCACCATCTTAGTTATCGGTATCGGCAAAATTCACTATCGGTCGGCCTCTAATGTATATACAGAGGAAAATGGAGAAATAAAGAACAATTATTTTTGCTGAATACTGATAGTTGCAAAAAGCAACTATCGGCACCGGTTAATCGGTAAACCAATATATCAGTCGGCCTCTAATTTTGTCTCTTATATTTTTATAAATTGGAAGAGGGAAGTGCAACTATAAATGTTTGATAAACAACAAACCTGTTGCTTTCAAATAATTGAACATTCATTCGACCATATATTCTTGATTGCTTTGGGTCATTATTTAATAGAATCTATATGAAAAACTATCGGCCGATTAATCGGTTATCGGCCTTTTCCGCCATCTTAGTTATCTGTATCCGCAAAATCCACTATCGGTCGATCTCTAATGTATATATACAGTATATATAGAGGAACATTATTTTTGTTGATTACTATCGGTTATCGACCTTTTACACCATCTTAGTTATCGTATCGGCAAAATCCACTATCGGTCAACCTCTAATTTTGTCTCTTATATTTTTTTATAAATTTGAGACATTAGGAGGATACAAACTTATTACCTCAACTGTAATAGTTATATTATTTAAAAAGATAGAAAATACAGGGAAATATATAGAGAACATAAATAGAAATCCATAAACAGAAACATAGCTATTTACTTACAAAATACAGACCGATAGTATGACCTACAGACAGACAGAAACAGATATAGACCAGACAAACAGATTATTATATAATAAGAATATTAAGAGTAAAGATATTGTTGTACCACTCTGCTGAGATCTTTAAAGTGCTTCAGAAACTCCTCCATCAACACACCTCCACTCTGACCGTCTGATGTCATTATATTCACTGTTATTCATATTTACTCCACATAGTTTCACTTTTTATTTCTTTTATTTCGCATTCTAAAACAATACTACTTGCGCCAATTCTTCTTCTTCTGGTGTTTTATTGGCGGTTAAGAGGCGCTTTCCCGCCATCTAATGGACTGGAGTATAAACGTTATTACTAACGTTTTTGTTAATCGACCTGTTGTTTTCAAATATATATCTGTATATTTGGCTTAAAATAAAATAAAAACACATGAGCTACTGCAAGCAAACATGTTGAACTGTGGACAAAAGAAGTGATTTTAAATATTCGTGTGTATTTGTTTTCTGTTGTTCAGTTTACAAACTTTCGAATCAGGCCGTGGATTTCACTCCACCAATCAGCGCCACGGATTCCTCCAGTGGCGTCTGGTGATTGGACACGGCCATCTGTGACTGACCTCAAAATGAACCAATCAGCCGCCAAGCCCATCCCGTTGTCCGTTCTGCGCATGACTAGAAGGGATCACGTGTGTGACGCAGCAGAACACAGCAGAGAGAAGCGCGCGTTGGTCAGCGGAGATAAAGAAAGGGTTTGTACAAGCTAAAAACTTTATTTTTAACACTTACATTCGTCCATTTATTTGTACGTGGTAAAATAGTGTGATATGCACGATAACTGCATTAGCGTTTGGTGAGCGTTCTCAGATTTTTGCTGATTTTGGTGAGGCCGCGCGCGTTAGTGTAGTGTTGAACACCGGAGCGCGCGCAGTTAAAGTGTTTTTAACGGGGATTCGGTGCTGTAACGGTGATGTGTGACCGGTTTCACGCGTGCATTGAGTTAATTTTGTGTTCATCGATGGTATTATGAAAAGATGGGGGAAGGGCTGGACGTGGATTAGGCGGGAAGGAAAATGGAGGAATCTTTGTTCAACAAAAGACTGCAAAAGTGCATTTAAAAGAGTTTAAGCTCGCGCATTTCAACGCAAAACTCAATTATTCATGCATTTCGATGCAATTAATTCATTTCTAAATCATCATCACGTGCAATGTAGTTCATATATTTTTAGTTGTTCAAGTGGAAACCTTTTATAAATGTTCTCGTTATGCTTAACCCTGAATTATATTATCAGTTTGAAATGTGTCTTTGTTCTTATCTCTGCACGTTTAAAAAACAATTACTTGGTTTATGAATGACTGGAAAAGTCATGGAAATAAACGTGTGAGAACTATGAACTGATGTATCTTTGAGTAATTTATTACACTTTACAGTATGTCAAGTTTTTTTATTTGCTCTTAGTTATTTTATATATATTTACATATAATGTGTTTATGATATATGATATGTGTGTGTTCCCTTTAGCAATTGATAAAGTTCTTATATTGATCAACATGGTGAAAGGAGACGTTAATAAACCCAAAGGAAAGACATCTGCGTATGCTTACTTCGTCCAGACCTGTCGTGATGAACACAAGCGCAAAAGTCCAGAAGTTCCAGTCAACTTCTCCGAGTTCTCCAAGAAATGCTCCGAGAGATGGAAGGTGAGTTTGTGCACTTTATCTCATATCTATGGGACAAACTCACAATATTTAAGGATTGTAATGCTCATCTGTTTGTCTTCTCTCTGCGCAGACCCTGACCGCTTCAGACAAGAGCAAGTTTGAAGACATGGCGAAATCAGATAAAGTTCGTTATGACAAGGAGATGAAGACTTATGTGCCACCCAAAGGTGTCGGTAAGACGGGCAGAAAGAAGAAAGACCCCAATGCCCCAAAACGACCCCCGTAAGTTCACACTCATGAGCTCGAGACACATTTCAGCGTATTTAACGCATTGGTGCCTGTGAGTCTGTAAAATGGTTTTTAAAAGTCCTTATCCAGTTATCACGAATGACCTCATTTGTACGTCACTTTTGGAGAAGAGTAAACGTTTTACTTTTAAATATATCCCATAAGTTACCGGCACAGTTTAATATCCAGAAGCACTTCTTTTAAAAAGGACTCGTTTATTCTTTGCATTTCTGTGTAGATCTGCGTTCTTCGTGTTTTGCTCTGAGTATCGACCAACGGTGAAGAGCGAGCACCCCAATCTGTCCATTGGGGAGACCGCGAAGAAGCTGGGTGAATTGTGGTCCAAGCAGAGCAGCAAAGACCGCGTACCGTTTGAACAGAAGGCCATGAAACTGCGCGAGAAATACGAGAAGGTAAATATTTTTTCCCCTCCAACATATTTGATCATATGTGCGGGTCTAGACGTCTAACCACTCTCTGTTTTGCAGGATGTTGCAGCGTATCGCGCAGGGGGCGGAGCTGGGGCAAAGAGAGGGCCGGGTCGACCCACCGTCTCGGCTAAAAAAGCCCAGGTAGAAGATGATGATGATGATGATGACGACGACGAGATGGAGGACGAGGAAGATGAGGAGGAGGAAGATGATGAGGACGACGACGAGTAGAGTTTGTGTTTGAAGCATCACTGGTGTAGGGGGGGTGGGGGGTAATTAGTTTTTTTATTATGTTTGTTTTTCCATCATGTACATGTTTTTACACCGAACGTCTCCAGCAATAATGAAAATGTAAAATGGTTCATTAGATTGCTTTATTTTTGTTAACGTCCAGCAGTTTGATCCAACATTGTGTAGAAAAACTAATTTTTTTTTTTTTTAATAAAATTTTTACGATTTTGAAATAATTGTTGGTTCCTGGTGAATTTGATTCAATAGTGATACTGGATTTTGTTGATAAAAGATAACTAGTGTCTTGGAACAAAGCTGATGACCAATTAATGGGCAAATAGTGTATATTAATATTTCAGTTTTAAGTACTTCTTAACCCTCCAATTGTCTTAGGGTCATTTTTGACCCAGGACAGGTAAAGAATTCATCAAAAATAGTTTTTGGTACCAAAACCAAACATTGTGACTTTGTCATGACCATCAAAACAAAGTAAAATAATTTGGTATATAACTGTTCTAAGCAAAACGAGAATTTAAAACAATTTGTTCCTTTCATTGTCTTAACCATTTAAGTTTGGTTTGGCCAGCGAGGGGAAACAATATTTTTGGCAAAATATTAATAACTACAGTCTTGACCAACACAAAATAGGTATTGTTTGAAAGCTTAGATGTAGACATTATGACCAAAACTGAATAAGTGCTTTGAAATTTGCATACAAATCAGCTTTGCTTTGATAATTAGAAAAAAAAAATTGTACTGTACATATTATTGCAATCAGTAAAAACATCAAACTCATCAAATAGTCATGTGTCATATGTTGTTGGAAAGCTTTCAAAAAGTAAAATACAACCATCCTATTTGTTTTACAGACTAAAATATAGCGAGTAATAGCTAAGTATATGTCTTTGACAATTATGTTTATGTTGCTTATATGCCACATTTTCACTTATAACTTCATAATATATAACCGGAACATAAAATATCACATAGCATTACTTAGAGGAGGTGATTATCTTTCAAACGAGTCCACACACAATATAATCAGATGCATAGATCATTAGATAATCCACATGAAGCACAATGTTACATATGACCACCAGGAGATGGCACCAAATACATGATACAGACTCAATGATGACTCAAATGACACAGAATGAAACTCATTCTGTGAAATCTCATTACTAAAATCATGTCTGCATGCTATACAAACCTTTAGTCATTGTTGTGTTTGCATGTGTAATTAGTTCTTTGTCATGGGCTTTTCTTGTGTAATGAAATAATCTCCTCTATTAGCTTTTGTGACTGCTTATTTTTAATTGTATTGTTTGCATAATACATTTTTGCTTACGACAATAAACGTAAATAAGTGCCATTGCAGATTGATGACAATTTTGTTTTAAAACAATACTTGTGTAGCCTTACATATTTAAGAAACAGATACATGCAATAGGGGTTGAATAATTATGGCATGGCTGTATTTTAAAAAATTCCTGCTATTTAGAAATATTAGGTTATATATTCACACTATGACTCAACTGATATAGATGTAATGTTTAAAAATTCTGGGTCATCAGAAAAGCTTACCTTTGTAAATCCTTACTGTCTTGCAATTAATTATATATATATATAAATATATATATACAGTTATACACTTTGGGACAACAGTAAAAACCTTGCCGTTGTACACTTATCAAGAGTTTATGCATTTTGAATGGTTTTCAATACGGGTCAAAATGACCCGGAGGACAAAAGGAGGGTTAAATTATTGAAATTCTTTGTCTTTCCTTACTGTGATTGGTTGGCCCAGACATAAAGACGAAGAGTCCAAATTTAATTAAAATGACTATCGGTGAACTATTGGCATTACATTTTGCCTTTGACTGATTGTTCCAGAAGCAGCTATTGGTGCTGAATATTCAAAAACAATATCAGCGACTTCTATTTTTATTTTATACATGATTTTTATTTAATTGACTGGATGTTCCATAAACATAGTTCATATGTTCATAATATAATTCATAAATATTCATATGTTTGGTTTTGTCCATTTAGAAGCATTTCTAGTAAAAAAAAATAAAAACGAGCCTATGCATATACTGAATAACAACAGTAGTTTGGTCTTTATGGCCGTTACTGCATCACAAGAGTTTTAAAACTCAAGAATTCAGAGTTTAATTTAAAATGAATATTTTTTTTGCTGATGTCACCTTTTTTCCTTGATGAATATTCTTTATAAACAGCAGAAGTAATGTTATCTGGGACAAATTTCAGGCATTTACAGTATCTGCAGAAGGTTCTGTAGAACCACTTCCATTGTATTGCATCTCGAGAACCATCAGCTGAACCCTCTGTTGAACCTCCATCAGAACCTCATTCAGGCGGCTGGTTCCACAGCTTCAGATGGGTTCTGTCCTTCACGTCCATCATGGTTCAGGAGATCTACAGAAGAATGTACTTACAAGTAACAGGACATTGCATTAAAGCAGAGAGTATTTATCAGAGACAGGCCACTTCTATAAGTGCCAATTCACACTGAACCAACAAACACTTTTGATGGGTCAGTGTGTTCGCTCTGTTGGTGTTTGTTGCGGCAGTGTGAATTGGCCTTTAAAGGTGCTGTAAGTGATTTTATTCATTCTGGAATTTCCACAAGCTGGGCCTTTGGATTAGCCACGCCCCCTTTTCCAAAACCTAGCACTCCAAAGATACCAAATTAGCTTTATTGAGACCAACACGAGCAGAAACAGTTGTTAAAAGCAACAGCAGGCACAATAGCGCCCTCAACTGACAACTGTTATGAACAACATGGCATAAAAATGGCATTAAGCCTCAATAATTCACTGCAACTACAATACTATGAGAATGATGCAAAATGATTGACAGGTCGAAAGCGTCAGAGACCGCAGACACATTTGTATTTGTTGTTTACAGAGTCTAGAACTGTCACAGAGACAACACACTAATTTCATTAATATCTTTCAGGGAGTAATACAAAATTTTGCATAGCTTTCAATGAAAAAATCAGTGACACTGCCTGTCAATCAACTCAAGAATGCGCATTAGCTATGCAAACCGGGAAAAAAATATTTTTTTGTGTTATCTGAGGTAAAGCAGCACAATTTATGATTCCAGTGTTGTCAGATTTTATTGCTGATTTAACATACACTATATTGCCAAAAGTATTCGCTCACCCATCCAAATAATTGAATTCAGGTGTTCCAATCACTTCCATGGCCACAGGTGTATAAAATGAAGCACCTAGGCATGCAGACTGCTTCTACAAACATTTGTGAAAGAATGGGCCGCTCTCAGGAGCTCAGTGAATTCCAGCGTGGTACTGTGATAGGATGCCACCTGTGCAACAAGTCCAGTCGTGAAATTTCCTCGCTACTAAATATTCCACAGTCAACTGTCAGTGGTATTATAACAAAGTGGAAGCGATTGGGAATGACAGCAACTCAGCCACGATGTGGTAGGCCACGTAAAATGACAGAGCGGGGTCAGCGGATGCTGAGGCGCATAGTACGCAGAGGTCGCCAACTTTCTGCAGAGTCAATCGCTACAGACCTCCAAAGTTCATGTGGCCTTCAGATTAGCTCAAGAACAGTGCATAGAGAGCTTCATGGAATGGGTTTCCATGGCCGAGCAGCTGCATCCAAGCCATACATCACCAAGTGCAATGCAAAGCATCGGATGCAGTGTAAAGCACGCCGCCACTGGACTCTAGAGCAGTGGAGACGCGTTCTCTGGAGTGACGAATCACGCTTCTCCATCTGGCAATCTGATGGACGAGTCTGGGTTTGGCGGTTGCCAGGAGAACGGTACTTGTCTGACTGCATTGTGCCAACTGTGAAGTTTGGTGGAGGGGGGATTATGGTGTGGGGTTGTTTTTCAGGAGCTGGGCTTGGCCCCTTAGTTCCAGTGAAAGGAACTCTGAATGCTTCAGCATACCAAGAGATTTTGGACAATTCCATGCTCCCAACTTTGTGGGAACAGTTTGGGGATGGCCCCTTCCTGTTCCAACATGACTGCACACCAGTGCACAAAGCAAGGTCCATAAAGACATGGGTGAGCGAGTTTGGTGTGGAAGAACTTGACTGGACTGCACAGAGTCCTGACCTCAACCCGATAGAGCACCTTTGGGATGAATTAGAGCGAAGACTGCGAGTCAGGCCTTCTCGTCCAACATCAGTGTCTGACCTCACAAATGTGCTTCTGGAAGAATGGTCAAAAATTCCCATAAACACACTCCTAAACCTTGTGGAAAGCCTTCCCAGAAGAGTTGAAGCTGTTATAGCTGCAAAGGGTGGGCTGACGTCATATTAAACCCTATGAATTAAGAATGGGATGTCACTTAAGTTCATATACGTCTAAAGGCAGATGAGCGAATACTTTTGGCAATATAGTGTATATGTTTTTTGATTGTAATCTTGACCAACCGTCTATGAGATTTCAGTGTTCCCCCATTCAAGTAGATTGGAGCTGCACTGGCATGACTGGAAATATCCTCCCGAGAGCGTTCCAGTGATGACCGACAGTGGACTGACTCGCTAGAAAGACTTTGATTAAAGTCATTTTTATCAATATAATAATTCAAATGAACTGGGTCAATAATTTCCAGCAGGATTCCAAGTTATTAATGATAAATTAAAAACAGGCATCAGGGGTTGCAGTGAAATTGTTTATTTTCATTATGATCTCACATCAAGTAATACAAGTTTGTAGTCCAGCACAGGAAAAAGAGTAACCAAAATAAATACATCAAATAACGAAATGGTAAACATACACTATAATAAACCGATTCATAAAGGTGAATCTCTGTAGTGTGAATAATTTCAACATCCACCTTCAAAACGTGCAAAACATCTCACAAACACATTTACTCTTTTTCATACAAACTTTCACTCTATCACACACACATCTGCACGTCACATTATGGGTATTTCACTCTGAAAAATAGTGTGCATGTCGTGTGTTGAATGTTTTCATACTGCCAGTGACGGTACACTCAAACACAAATATATAACTAATATATATATATATATTATTAATATACAGTAGATCTCACAGCCACCTGATTGAGTGTTATGTTACAGTTATTGCCCAATATTAGAAAAGACTGACTAGAACAAATCTGAAATCGGTATGGTAATACTATCGATAGTAACACTGCACACTTCTATTTTAAGAATGAGAACATTAGAAACCAAAAACACAAGTTCAGCTCAGTCGAGCATTTGTGTCATAATGATGATAACCACAAAACATCCGTCCTTTTCTTTAAATGTGTGTTCCAGTGAGACACTTACAATGGAAGTCAATGGGGTCAATCTGTAAACATTAAAATACTCACTGTTTCAAAAGTATAGACACAAGACATCAACAATATGTGTGTTAACCTTTTCAGTGTAAAGTTATATACAATATTAAATCACGCCGGTAAACCATGTAACCAGATAAACGTCGTAATGCCGACAAATCCTTAAATCTATCACACTAAAATCATACGTATAATGTTTACGTCTCGTTTCAATACTTTTGAAACAATGTGCACTTTATTATTTACCGATTTGCCCCCCATCACTATAGCCGCAATTTGTGCTATTTTTTAATAAACGAGGGATGAGTCAAAATTATATACAGGAACATTCCTGATTGTAGATTCAGTACGATACCGTGTCCTAACCAGGCACATCTCGAGAACTATTTTAACAACTACCCAAGACAACACAACAAAATGTCCTGTGGTATCTTGCGTTGGCGACACGAAAAGTTTCCAGGACTATTTTTTTTTTCTGCTTTCGCTTTAAGTAAAAACACTGCGCGACGCCAAACAATCGCCTAACAATAGTTCAGGAAGCTATTTGAAGTACAGTTTTGGTCCAATGAGATTTCATTGTGGGCGAGGCTACCCGGCATAACACAATGAAAACAGAAACGTAACTAGTGACAATTTGTTTGCAGGTTTTGTCGCAGAAGGTTAGGACAAAAAGTCAACTTTAACATGGAAGAGGTAGCGTTAATCATTTGTCGCTTTGTGGCGTTGCGTCTGGTATTAACACGGTGTAAGATCAGATGGCACAGACGTTTACTCAGATAAATTATCCTTCACTGACGATGCATTTACGCAGCTACCAGCCCTGAATAAAATGACCAGAAATTACGAAAATATGAATCTCTCAGCTATGTTTTTTTTAACCATATGGACGTTAAATTGCGTCCCCTGTGGATGCTCATAGTTGACCGCGCATGAAACGTCATAAAAATAGTCACGGCAGTGCGCAGCAGATTTCAAACGAAGGCCGAACACGCTCACGGCATCGAAAGAATTAGTGATTAAAACAAGGTCCATCGACCACAACGACAACAAGTTCCTGCTACAGTTCTGCCTGTTACACGAACGACGTCAAGCTAAAGATTATACGCAATGTTCATCAGCTGCAATCAACCAATTTGATGAACATTAAAAAATATCTTGCTCATACCACATGTGCTTACAAACATCACTGCACTTACGATGTAAACTACAGTAGTAACTAGTATTATATTACGGTGGAAACTCCAAACAATCACATACTCTATTCAGGGTGTTGTAACACTGATTGTTCGCACACATACACATGCATGTTAATATCCAGCGCACATCCTTTAACACAATCTTGGCATCCGTGGAAATACCACTTTTTCAAAAATAAGACTTTTTATGTTGTATCAACTATATATGCTGCATCTAGTATTTCGTTAAACTGAGATTAAACCTTCATGAGATTGAACTATGAATATAACGGCCCCTGCTGGACAGACCAGCTAAAACTAGCTGGTTGAAAATTGTTTCTTGCTGGTCCAAAGCTTGTTTAGATGATTGATGGCTGGGCCACCAGCTGGTGGGGCCCTGGTCAACCAGTTAGACAATCTTAGTAAAGTTAGTTGACCAGTAACAAACCAAACACCAAATTGACTACCATAAGATGTTATGACCTGGTTGTACCTGGGCGTCAGTTGCTGGTGGCTGGATATAAAACTACCAGCTGGTCAGGCCAAACCTGGTAGACCATCTTAGTCAAGCTGGTTAGAGCTGATAGACCACTTTGGACCAGTTAAAAAACAGCCACCATGTTCTTAAAACCAGCTTGAACACCTTAAGCTGTTATGACGTTGTACTTGGTTGTCGTTTACTAGTAGCTGTTTATTGATATTTTCTAGATGGTCCAAGCTAGTCTAGATGGTTGATCAGCTGAACTACTTATAGGTCAGTCTAAGATCAACCTGGAAGACCATCAAGTCAAGCTGGTTAGAGCTGGTAAACCACTTTGGACCAGCAACTTACCCACTACCATGTTCCAAAAAAACAGCTGAACTAGTCTAGATGGTTGATCAGCTAAACTACAAGTAGGTCAGGCTGAGATCAATTGGTAGACCACCTTGGACCAGCAACAAACCATTTCCAAACATCAGCTTGACCACCTTAAGCAGTTATGATCTGGTTATAAATGGTCGATGGTTACTGGTAGCTGGTTATAAGCTGGTCATTAACAGGTACAAGCTAGTCCAGATGGTTGATCAACTGAACAACTAGTTGAATAGGCTGAGTTAAACCTGGTAGACCATGAAGTCAAGCTGGTTAGAGCTGGTAGACCACTTTGGACCAGTTAAAAAAAAAACCACCAAGTTCTTAAAACCAGCTTGAACACCTTAAGCTGTTATGACGTTGTACTTGGTTGTCGTTTACTAGTAGCTGTTTATTGATATTTTCTAGATGGTCCAAGCTAGTCTAGATGGTTGATCAGCTGAACTACTTATAGGTCAGTCTAAGATCAACCTGGAAGACCATCAAGTCAAGCTGGTTAGAGCTGGTAAACCATTTTGGACCAGCAACTTACCCACTACCATGTTCCAAAAAACAGCTTGACCATCATAAGCTGTTATGACCTTGTTGTTCCTGGTTGTTGTTTGCTAGCAGCTGGTAATAGATCGTTTCTAGCTGGTCGTTAGCTGTTCCAAGCTAGTCTAGATGGTAGATCAGCTGAACTACTAATAGGTCAGGCTGTGAACAACCTGGTAGACCATCAAGTCAAGCTGGTTATAGCTTGTAAACCACTTTGGACCAGCAACTTACCCACTACCATGTTCCAAAAACCAGCATAAACACCGTAAGCTGTTATGACCTGGTTGTGGCTGGTCGTCGTTTGCTGGTAGCTGGTTAAAAATGGCTTCTAGCTGGTCAATAGCTGGTCCAAACTAGTCTAGATGGTTGATCAGCTAAACTACTAGTAGGTCAGGCTGAGATCAATTGGTAGACCACCTTGGACCAGCAACAAACTATTTCCAAACACCAGCTTGACCACCTTAAGCAGTTATGATCTGGTTATAACTGGTCAAAGGTTACTGGTAGCTGGTTATAAGCTGGTCATTAACAGGTACAAGCTAGTCCAGATGGTTGATCAGCTGAACAACTAGTTGAACAGGCTGAGATAAACCTGGAAGACCATCAAGTCAAGCTGGTTATAGCTGGTAGACTGCTTTGGACCAGCAACTGACCAGCTACCATGTTACAAAAACCAGCTTAACCACCTTAAGAAGTTATGACCTGGTTGTTGTTTGCTGGTAGCTGGTTATACATGGTTTCTAGCTAGTAAAGCTGATCATTAGCTGGTTCAAGCTAGTCTAGATGGTTAATCAGCCTAACTACCAGCTAGTCAGGCTGAAGCTGATTAGAGCTGGTAGACCAATTTGAGCCACTAAAAAACAGCCATCATGTTCCAAAAACCAGCTTGACCACCTTAAGCTGTTATGACCTTGTTGTACCTGGTTGTCCTTTGCTAGTAGCTGGTAATAGATAGTTTCTAGCTGGTCATTAGCTGGTCCAAACTAGTCTAGATGGTCGATCAGCTGAACTGCTAGTTGGTCAGGCTGAGATCAACCTGGTAGACCATGAAGTCATGCTGGTTAGAGCTGGTAAACCACTTTGGACAACTTTTGGTTTCTAGCTGGTCATTAGCTGGTCCAGACTAGTCTAGATGATTGATCAGCTGAACTAATAGCTGGTCAGGCCGAGATCAACCTGTTAGACCATTAAGTCAAGCTGGTTAGAGGTGGTAGATCACTTTGGATCAGCAACTAATCAGCTACTGTGGTCCAAAAACCAGCTTACCCACCTTAAGCTGGTCTGAGCTAGTTGTCCAGAATTTCAGATGGAATCAGAACTCAGTTGTCAAAGCAACAAGATGCTGCATTTGCCTGAAAAACTCACAAACTGTCCAGATACATCAAGACAATTGAGCGTCAAACAGTGCATCTACTCTCTGTTCAGACCAGATACTTTTAATATTGTTATTGCATTTTCCTATTTCACTTTAAACAATAAACAACAAGCACTTTAAACAAGCAAAATAAAAAGATTTGGTTATGATTTTCTATTCTAGTTTTGGTTTGATGGTTAATATATTTCAATGAGATTTCACTGTGGGACCAATTCGACAAAATGAAATAGAGTGCAATGTCTTTTCAGATTAAAGAAGAACAAGAGTGCTTAGACAATAGAGAAAACACTGACTGAAAATGCTCTGACGGATAGGAATGTATAAGATCCATTTTGATAGTGTGAAAAGAGACGTGTCAGTTTAAAATTAAAGCAATAATACTGCAAATTTCTGAAAGCAAAACTGGACCCACCTCTCTAAAATTCTCATTGGTCAATGGATGCCTACGTCAGAGTG